>NC_050178.1:25925902-26228402 GCF_008315115.2 Sander lucioperca | reverse complement strand
CCTTGGAGCTTGGCTTTCAGCTCGTAATACTCACTTTTTCTCTGCTCCACCACGATCTTACTGTGGTTCCCGCCTATCAGCGACGACTTCTTCATCTTTTTATCCAGCGTTTTCTCCGGGTAGCGGATTTCGTACCCGCCCATCCCTATACTGTTGAAATCTCTTTTGCTGTCCAGGAAGTTCTGGATGAACATGCTGGGCTCTCGGTGGGGGAGGAACTCCTCGAGTTCGTCGATGGTGCTGAGGCGTTTGTTGCGCTCCAGGGTGGAAAGCGAGTCTTTATCCTTGTCGGCACTGTTCCGGAGGATGATCTTCTGCCTCTGCGAGTCTGCAAACTTGAACCCAGCGTCCATGTCTGAGGAGCGTCCGATCCCGCAGGTGTGGCTTTTGCCAATGTGCTCGATTGTCTGGGGGATGAACGTCTCGCCTCCCAAGTCGTCTCCCGGGATGGAGCCTTTTTTGCCCGATTTGTGACTGTGTCTGCGGAGCTGCAATGACATGGAGCCACACTCCTGATTCCCAAGCCCCTCCTGCCTGCCTACTGGTTTTTTATTCCGCCTCAGGACAAAGACTAGCAGGCAGAAGGCCACGAACACAGTGAGGATCAGCACTACGAGGATGCTGAGGATCATGATGGAGAGAGGCACAGGCCCTCCTGGCGGTGCTTTTCCAACTCCGGCAGGCGACAGTGAGGTCAAAACAGGCGTGGCGCTAGTGAGAATAAACGGCGGCCTCGCAACAAGCTTAGGACACAGGATCTCATTTTTCAAGAGGCGCAGCTCAATGTTGGAGAACTGCACAGGGGAGGCACATTTCACCTCTTTGGCAGCCACTCCATCACTTAGCTTCTCCAGCCAGAGTTTGAGGGCGACAAGATCGCAGGAACACTCCCACGGGTTCCCTTCGAGGTCTATCTGGGTCAATGATTGCAGCTGGTCCAAGACACCACTCACTGGTAGGTTCATGAAGTGGTTGTTTTTTAGATTCAGTCTGGCTAAAGAGACACCCGCAAACACGTAGGCAGGGAGACTCCGCAGAACATTGTTGTTGAGATACAGGAGTTGTAGGTTCGGCATGGAGTCAAATGTACCCGCTAATATTTCTTTTATGGCATTGTATTCCAAATATAGGTACTGTAAGTTTGTGAGGCCCAAAAACATCTCTGGGTGTAACTGTTCAAGCTGGTTTCCATTCAAATACAGCCTTCTCAGGTTAGTTAGGTTAGAAAACACACCTTTTTGGACCGTGACAATTTGATTGCTGCCAAGATGTAGCAAATCTAAGCCTTCAAAGCCTTGGAAATCAGCTGGGCTTATGTCACGGATGTAATTTCCACTCAGGTGAAGTTTCTTGGCATTTTGGGGTTTGGGAAGGAGATCACCTAAATTTTTAATATTCCTCTCCTGACAGCTGACGCTGATGCCAAAGTCAGAGGGGTGGGCTTTACAGCTGCAGGGCTGCGGACACAGCAATGGAGGGGTCCGTGTCTGAAAGGAAACAATCTGTCTATTTCTTCCAAAAGGGGGTAAACCAGCCACAATACCATTACCGTAAATCTTAGATGAGTCAGTGGTTTTTGCCGCTTTTGTGGCCATGGGAGCCAGAATGGTTGGGGACATTTTGGAGGGTGACTGCCCTGATAATTCAGGCGGTGCGGGTGGCATTCTAACATCAAAGTCACTTCCTGTTCCCATGGGACAAAGCTCCTGTTTGTTAGTTTCTTTCAGGAGCCTCCCGTACAAGTCACTTGGTGTTTCACATATGGCCTCGCCGATAAAAATATTATAGGGCATGTTTTCAAGCCACGCCTTGAGAGGTGCTAAATCACAGGTACAGTTCCAGGGGTTGTCATCCAGCTGCAGTTCTACAATGCGCCCAATATGCTCCAGAACCCCCAAATAAGGAAGCCTCTGGATCCTGTTCCCCCTTATATCCAGGTGTGTGAGCGAGGCAAAGCGAAATATGTTGTCAGGAAGTGCCTGTATGAGATTATCATTCAGGATGAGCACTTTTAACCTATGCAGTTTGTTAAATGCTCCCTTTTCGATGTATTTTATCAAATTGTAGTCAGCCTGAAGGTATTCCAAGTTTTCTATCCCTTGGAAAGTATCTGCTCGCAGCACCTTTAACTCATTATTGTTCAGGTGCAGCTGTTTCAACGCGCTCATCCCCATGAACGCTCCACCTTCGATGTTCTGCAGTTTATTGTTCCCCAGCTGCAGTGACACGGCGTGGGTGAAGTTGAGGAACGAGTTAGGGTACAGTACGATTAAGAAGTTGTTCTGGAAATTCAGATGGTATAGGGAGGAGGCCGGCGGGATGAGCTGCGTGGGTCGATAGACAGTGATCTTCTCGCAGTTGGCATACAGCACGTTTTCCACTGACATGCAGGAGCAGGCGCTGCAGGTCTCGGCCATCAAGTCCGAGGCGGACGGGTCTGCCATCTGAGGTCCGTCCGACATGGAGGGGGAGGAGAGGGAGGAGGAGAGGGAGCCGGAGATGGAGGAAGAAAAGGCTGCCAGCAGGAGTACGAGCAGCATCTCGCCGGTTAGAAATCCTCCTCCAGAAAACCATTTAGTAACCTTTGGAGAGAAAAAAGACAGGTGCATGCACAGACACACACACACACACACACACACACACACACACGGAAAGCAATCCATCAAAATGCATATTTGATATTGATTATACTGAAATTGTAATATACATTTTAACATTTTTTTTTAAGTATGATATTTTTTTAATATGAAATCCTTATCAGGGATGGTATTTTTACCTTTTAATGTAAACGTATATGGTTTATGTAAATATATATATATTCCCATGCTAATTGTGCACTTTTCTAATGATTGCACTTTTTATTGGAATCATTGCAGCGACTAGCTTTGGCACAATGATTCACCCTAATCATTGGACAACACAAATGTTTAATGCAGATTATTTAATACTGCAGGAAAAGTACCATATGCTCTGGAAATTACTCAAACCCAGGAGCTGCTGCCCATCTATGCATCTAATTCTGACATTCAATGCATGAAGCATCGTCTTGGAAAGTGTCTAAGACAGCAGCACGGCTATATTCTTCACCTCTCAGCAGATTTAACAAAATCAAAGTCAAACGGCTGCACTTCTCTTTTTCGTGGGGGTCTCATTTGAAGCCAGCATTAGCCGCACCACCAGCATTCAGGTTATTTAGGAAAGCAACTGTGAGAGCAATGGGAAGATTTGGGACTGTGCCCATTGCTGACATATTGAGAGGGTTTGAGTATCACACAGAGAACCTTTTATTTTTCCACATTTGACACCAAAAAATAAATGGTCCTCGAATCTAGAATTTTCAAATCCAGGTCATTCTAAAGAAACACGGATGAAATCTCCAAACACAAATTGTACTTACCCAAAGCTGAGGTGCTAATGAATGCAGCTCCCTCTGGAGACACGGGGCAGCATTGGTGAGACATGGATGGAGACGGCGCAAACAGTCCTCTGAAGCTTAAGTAGAACGCAGACAGTTGTAGGGGCGCAACAAGGTTTCTCCAGCCCCTATATCCCCATGTAGGCTACGGTATATCAACCCGAGCCGAGCAAACTGGCGGGGGTGCGCTGGAGATGGAGAGAAAGGAGTGAGGGTGGGAGGGAGGGAGGGGGAGGGGTGGCGGGGGGGAGCTCAGATTTCACCCGATGCGTCTCTTGCTGACGGGCTCCTCTTGCTTGGAAAAATCACCCCTCTGGTCGTTCGGTCCCCAAAGTGGTTGTACTACCTCCATGGGAGAGCATTCATGTGGTTGCAGAGATAGAGAGAGACGATGAGAAAGGAAGGGAAAGAGAAATAGGGAAAGACAGAGAGAGAGAGAAAGGGAGAGGCAGACAGTTTTTAGAGATCTTGACAGCGCGTCCGGCGAGTCCAAGGCGTGAAAAAAGGCGCAAGGCGCTCGGTGATGCGGTGAAATAAGTCTGTCATTCTTGGAGCTTTTTTTAAGGGGGAAACTGGAGAAGGAGGATGAGCAGAGGAGAGGAGCAAAAAATGGGGGAGAGAGGATGGCCAACACTGTGCGTCTGGATTTAGCTTGGCTCCGCAACCCCCAACGATCCGATGAATAAATACTGGTTTGTTTCGAGTGAAGTTGCGCACAGGGATAATGCTTCAGAGGGCATAGGCAGCCAAAACGCTCCCATCAGGTTATTTGTATCAGTATATTATTTTCCATTGGGGCAACATAAATCCAGTTATTTGCTCTAACGCCTTACAAAACAGTTGTTTTTTTAGCGGTCTGTTTATTTGCAGGCAGAAAAGATGCTTATTTCAGTCTCCATCCAACGAGGGAATTTTTCTTTTCTTTTTAAAAAGGACGGAAGGGCTATGGCGATATTGAAGATCCTCTCCCGGACGAAAAAAAGGGGACAAGCACAGAGAGAGAAACAAGAGAGACAAGTCAGGACAACAGAAACCGGTGCGTAAAAATGAATAATGCAGTTATTCAGCCTTTAGTCAGCCGCGGTGCAAGTGAGGAGCTGGAAACTCCGCGCTTCCCTTGGTCCACAGAGAATGTCATCAAAATCAACTTGGAGAGGAAATCTGAGCATTTTTAAATTATATCCAGTCCGGGGGAATGGAGGAAGTTATAAGAGAGGAAAGTAAGCTTGTGTTTCCCCCCCCCCCTTGTCTCCTGTAAGACAGAACAGTATCCGTGTCAGGCGCATAAGTATGCTGGCTCCTTCTGCAACCGCATTCACTGAGCAGCTTCCCACACGACTCAGAGGGAGAATGCAGAGACGTGGAGAGAGGGGAGGTGGAGGAAGGGAGGGAGGTGCGAGAGAGAGAGAGAGAGAGGGAGAGAGAGAGAGAGAGAGAGGGAGAGAGGGAGGGAGGTCTCACATCGACCGATAATGATAATAAATACTTTGGACCTTGAAACAGATCCGTTATTTTGAGCGCATACTTTAATAGCTGTATTTCTGACACTTCATTCTGATTTTATAATTATGTTTTTGGAAATTTTACGTAATACAAGGAGGCTCTAACCTGTTTGATTCCTTCATGTGTAACCTCCAAAGGGGATCAAGATCAAAGCTGATGAAAAGCAGGTGTGTGTGTGTGTGGGGCAGATCGTCATATTGGACTGTCAGATTGGAGAGAGAGAGAGAGAGAGAGAGAGAGAGAGAGAGAGAGGTGTGTGTGTGTGTGTGTGTGTGTGTGTGTGTGCTTAAAACCGGTATGGCAGGCCCGCCTCGTGAGCGGCATCTTAAATAGAAGGGGGGGGGGAGAGAGAGAGAGAGAGAGAGAGAGAGAGAGAGAGAGAGAGAGAGAGAGAGAGAGGAAAGGTGGTTATTATTCAAGGGTGCTGCAGTCAGACGGGCTGCAAGAGGGGAAAAAAGGAGGAGGTGGGAAATCAGTCAATCAGAGGCTTATGCGGTTCACATTTCTCTTTTTGTGTGTTTTGCAGGAGAGAAGTAATCAGAACAGAGAGGAGAGGAGATGGATGGAGCGGTGGAGAGGAGGACATGAGCGCCTTAAGGTACAGCTACACCCCTGCTTTTATCTATCTATCTATCTATCTATCTATCTATCTATCTATCTATCTATCTATCTATCTGTCTGTCTGTCTGTCTGTTTATTTATTTATTAATGTGAGATGAGTCCTGGTCAGAGTTTATAGTGGCAGCGTGGCCTGGTGCCTGCACTCTAGTCCATACAGCTGACACCCATGGGAGAAAAGAGAGTCAGACCTGAAACCTGACAGTGTTCGCCCTCGCCGGAAGCCTCACCTCTGGTTTCCTCTTGCAACAGGTGACTGAGCCAAGTGACGCACAAATGAACCCAGGCTGGAGAAAGGGAAGATGGGAAGTATGGATTTCACCTGCAGCCCAGCCCCGTGGCATAGATGTATTTGTATGATCCAGCGGTGAAGATAGATGTTATCTAAAGTTTTTTTTCAAATGGACAAAGTAGTGATGGCCAAATGAAGCTTCATGAATCTTTGTTAATTATTTTCTTTATTTTCTGAGCCTCCACAGGATGGCGCTCTCTGTTCAACAAAGGGTTTAAGCAAAGTGAATTGCCATTCCTTGAGCCTTTTTCTTTAAACCAAGAGTGCCATCTAGTGGGCTCAGAAAATAAAGAAAAAGGTTCACAAAGCTCCATGAAGCTTCATTTGGTCATCACTAGGACAAGGTGAAAGTTGTGTGAAGGTGGGCTTAACCTCTATATAATTTCAAAATAAAATGTTACAAGTAGGCTATTGATTACAGTCATAATTTGGTTATTAATGGCAGTATTTATTCATGTTTTTGCAACTAAAACACACACACACACACACACTTGGCACATTTGGCACATCATTCACATCTTTTTCTGTATATTTGATTTTGAATATTTGACTGCTGACTGCTACATGGAAGATAATATATGTCAGCACTCAAAGACACAGGGTCGGTTATTTTACCTCATGTTCATCTTCTGTTGATTTTTAAATGACATGGCAAATGAGTCAACAGCAAAAACATTTTATGTCAAAGTTTCAGTACTTACTTTTGAATGCGATCATTGCGTAATTCATCTAGTAATCAATAACTTTTATGATATTATTGTGCAGTGCCAAATAAATGAATGCAAGGAAGAATAATTTTCAGCACATTTTTCAATGAAGTTTGGTTCATCACAGGTTCTACATGCGTTAATATGCATATAGTATGCTGTCTTGTGCTTGTTGCATTAATAGTTGAAAAAAAAATATTTGAGAAAACAATCCCAATTTAATATCCACTTTCCGCCATTTTTCTGGAGCTTTCAACCACTACGAAAAAAAACTAGTAAGCAGACATTAAGTTGGAATTGTTTTGTCAAGCTATTATTTCTTAGAAACTACTGCTCTGTCATGTTTCAAAAATGTTTCATGCATAATCACAACATGACAGAAATGGTATGCAGCATATTGTGTTGAAAAGTAACATGTGATGTCACTTGCTTATTAAGAGGTTTTTTTCCGTTGTTAGAGCATAACTGAATGTAATGTATCATCTTTACATGTTAACTGTATTCATTTCCTGTTTGACAGACATATTGTGGCAGACAATAATCTGTTGCACAAAGGAGTATACACATTAAGGGAAGAGTAATGTCTGAATAGTGAATTGTAAATGTATTTATGATGATTTTATAAATTGTCTTCCCTAATTCTACAGAGCCAGCTGGTAATTACGGACCCTTCAAACTGTAAGTTATCATGTTTTGATAGAGAGAGCATTCAGTCTCAATTATTTCTCATTTAGCTGAATCTGGCAGACTTCTAATATAATTTATTCTAAAGCATGTATGAAACAAAAAGCCCACTCTCTTGATTGATGGATTGACTCACAGCAATGTATGCAAACTGCATTCTTCACCTGCAGGACAGGAGGAAATCAAGCATTCCACCTTAAGTCTCTCCAGTGTGTGTGGATTAATACGTGGGACTGCAAGAGTGTGTGTGTGTGTGTGTGTGTGTGTGTGTGTCTGTGTCTGTGTCTGTGTGAGACCTTGCTGATATTTGACAGTCTTGGACACGTTCCTACTGGCTGTGAGTGGCCTGAGGGAAGCAGGCCTACGAGAGAATGAGCCAGACAGTTGGCAAAGCCTCTGCTTCCGTCTCAGCTGTCGTTGGTAGTCTGGCCATGTGGCTGGGACAGTGCTTCCTGTGTCCAAACACTGGAAAAACCTTGAATCTCATGTGCTCTAATCCCATTTGTTGGATTAAAATAAAGCGTTTTATTATGTGTTTAAAGGGATTCATGTGTCGCACCACTCATTTGCATTTGTCTGTCACTTACAGCCACTGTGACTGCTGGGAATGTCTCCTGTGCTGAGAAATTTTTATGTTTGATGCATCGCCCCCATCTGGTCGCAAGAGTAACTGCACTGCATTGATAAGACGGATAGGTCATGCTGCTCAGGTGAGGCCTTTTCACTCTGTTTCCTCATTTTAATAATGTTTCGTGGATTTTTCAGCAGCACCACACTCACTGATGAATGGCTTTGGCCTGTTTGGATCACAGACACCTGTTGTTGTTCCAATGCAGCAGTTTGTTTAGCAAAAAACTCCAATTTATTTCTCTTTTACAGAACAAATTGAAAGTCATTTATCTCATAATACACCTGTGAAAGTTAAGATTTTCCTCTCCTTTCTGTTTTCTTTTCTCACAATTCTAATGTAGGCTACAATTTAGTTTGTACTAGTTTAAAGGATAATAATAATAATAACATTTCAATCAGTGTTTCTAAATATGATTTAATCCAAAGAAAGAATGTGTCATTGCCAACTTTTATTTTTTCCAACATTTAGTTTTTTCTTAAATCTCTCTAAGCAGCATCTTTTGACAGAGACTGAAGTTAATTATACCAAAACTATCTTGTTGTTGGTTTATCAGTGAAGTGTCTGAACTACACTGCAGACTGGATTCTCTACTCACAGAGTGACGGCTGATTGATTATGAACGAGTCCAGCGCGGGCTGAATGCACATCAGCTGGTCATTGGTGTTACACAGTGTTAGTGTATGTAATGTCTGCATCAACTTGTACCGGTCGCGCAGCCACGTTGGTCCGTGCATTGTCGTAGACACATGCAGCCTCTTTTCTGGAAATCCTTGCGTGTCCGTGCAACCAACACAAGTCCACAGCGGTCCGCTGCGTGTATGTATGAGCCCGTCTCCACCGCATCCATCTGTGAGGTTGTCAGCTTTGTGTCTGCCTGGCTCAGAGCGCCGTCTAGCAAAAAGCCACGAAGCTTAAAACGCTCTCAAAAGTTAGCTTTGTCTGCTTCTCGCTTGCCATGATTACTCTGCTACCAGCCTCTGTCACGTCCCGTGTGGAGCTTGTGAGCGTGCAGCTGAGAAGGCAGTGTCGCTGTCAAATCTGTCCCTAGGAAAAGTAAAGTTGCGCCGAATTGAAAAAGGAACTACGTTTCGTTACCAAATTTTCAGTAGTAGCGCATTACACTACTTTTTACCCAAAAAATTAGTTACTGTAACGCTGACGCATTACACCCAACACTGAGTAACAGTGATGGACAAATGAGGCACCACTAGCCATGTTTCCATCTAATTGTCAAGCGAACTTTTAAAATGTTGCAAAAAAGAAGAAAAAAGAAAATGTGAATTAGAAGCGTTTCCATCAACTGGTTTAGAGCGAATAAACTAGACTACACAAAGCGTAGTTTCGTCACAAGTTGACGTTGCGCATGGTTGTAGATTGCAAACCGGCTTGCTAAATCAAAGAGTTTAGAAGCTAAGTTCTTTGGCTAAATGGAGAGAGGTAGCATTGTACAAGTTGGCCACCTGTGCCGAATACAGGGTTGTGGCAGAGACATTTGGTGTCAGTAAGACAACCGTACACCGCTGTGTATACACGGTGTGCAGAGCCATACGATTCAAGCTGTTGAACCAATTCGTCAATTTACCCGACGTGGCTGAGACACAGGCTATAGCGCACCGCAACTCCACTACGCACCTTGTGCCTTAAGTGTACGGAGCACTGGATGGGACCATATCCTGTTCCTTCCCCCATCCGATGGATACCTGGACTATAGTCATGTGAGTTACATGTTCGCTACGTCACAACTTATTCGGCAAAGCTGTTTCCATCTCCCATTTTGCGCATTAACTCTTTTTCAAAAAAGGCAAAAACCACCTTAAGTGAGCGTAAAAACCTTTTTGCGAATTTGAGGAAGTTTTTTTGAATTTTGCTGTTTCAATTTTCTAATGCGATTCTAACAGGCTGAACGTGAAGTAGCATTAACATCACCATGGTTTCACTGCCTGTAGCTGTAAATGTATCACTGGTGTCATTGGTGTAGTGCAAGTGAAGAAGTGTCATTATTAATCACATTAATGTTATCACACAGTTCAAGTCAGGATATTTTTTTATTGTCAACAAATCCCATGAAAACATCAACATCAGTGGCCAGGCGCACGATCAGGCACGTATCTACGCTACACGACACTTACACGGGCGGTGTGTTCCCGGTGTTAGGCAACAAAACTACTTGGTTAGGTTTAGGAAAAAATCATGGTTTGAGTTAAAATAAGTATGTTTGTAAGTTAAAATAAGTCAACGTTGACTTTTGGTTTCACTCGGGACACATACATCTCTCCTGGGTGGGGAGTCCCATGTTGGTTTGAAATGAAAACGTTGACATTATAAGGATATATATATATATATAACTGAGATCAGCCATAAAAAAAATCTCAGAGCAACACCCTTTTGCCTTAAGTGCAGACAGAGAAGCATTTTCCATCTCTGAGGGGTCATTATTAAACCTTTGAATTTTGAAATTACATTTACAGTATATAAGTGTTTAGTGTTTTTACAAATTATGGTTTCAAAGGAAAGCAATCGCTGCCTGGTGTATATGTTCCCTGGCCACATGTTTCCTTGTGTGTTGTTGTTATATTGTTGCAAATTAGACACATATCATCTCGGAGACAGGGTTGATTTAAGGGTGTGGCGAGATGATTAACAGGATAGGGAAAATAAATAAAAAGCATTTCTGCTATTTAAAATTAATATTTTTTCAGACTACTGTTTCTCTAATCTTTTCTTTTACTCTTTTCTTGAATAGTTAAGACTTCTTCAGGTATTAGAATTGTATTGAAATAAAAAAAATTCCACAAAATAAAAATCACACTTTGCATCAGCAGCTCACAACTCAGGCACAAAGAAGCATATGCAAAATGCAGTGAGTGAATGTAAGCAGGCACAAGGCTCAAGAGAAATTACAGTGTTAAGGCAGGTAGACAGGTGTGTATGGAGATAACATCAAGAAAAGGAAGGTAAAGTAAAGCAAAGCAGTCTTGAAAAAGTGGTATTAACCACCCAGCCCAATCTCATTGATTAAAAAAATTGCCAAGTACATGAATTAAGTCTTACATTTGTGAAAAAATAAGCAGTATTCTCTGCTCTGAGACAGTGTCCGCTGGAGGTGCTAAGCCAAAGAACGAGCTGCTGTCATGGACCAGCGCATCGATAGACTCTGGTTGTGGCTGTGTTAGTTTGCTAGCACACATACTAACAGTATCACACACAGTCTATAGACAGACACCAACAGCAGTGAGCAGTAACTGCTGGTGGGCTGGGTAGCCGATTTAGGCTAAAAGACTGAAAGGTACGTTAGTGACAGCTATTTTACTTGTGTTTACACGATTGTGGCATTTAACAGAGTTGTTTTTTTCATGTTAGACTGAAAGAGGTAAGATTTTAGTTTAGTTTATTTGCACAAAATAAGATATAAAAAACATACAATACGGGGAGTCCAGTGCAGGCAAGGAACAGAAGTGTCCTTTAAGATAAAATAGAAACTTTCTTTGACATGAAGGCTGGCAAGGAAGGTAATGTTTTAGTGTCACATTATATGAATTCCATAGCAGTGTACCTGCGCTGCTCACAAGCTGTAAATGAAACGACACTGATGCTAGGCGCTATAATGTTAGTAGCAACATTGTTTTTATACAGTGGGGGAGGGGTTATGTAAATGATGACTCTAGTGCGTCATTGAACCATGATTTCAGTGTTGCTCAAAAAATCCTGGACACAGAAATTGTGATAAACAGTTTAACACAGTGTACAGTCTTCTTACTGTACATGTTATCAAGAAGTATTTTCTAACATGTATATTGTGTTTAAAAAGAGATCACTGATTTTACTTTACCAAGACTTAAAGAGCCACTGGTCTAGACCACCTGTCTGTGCTGAGCATGGACACTGACATGACTGCTGAGACTGAGGTCTCACTGACACAAATCAGTGTCAGATTTAAGACCACAGAGTTGGAGATGTCAGATTCAATGTGATTTTTTTACTTTTCTTGTCACACTGTCACACTCAAAGACAAAAAGTATTGTGCCTCTTTTACCTGCAGCCTGACCATAGCTGTAGGGTTAGGGTTACAAAATGACTGGAAACATTGAAGACACATTATGGGTAATACTTTATTTGGCTAGTCTTTTGTTTGTCAGGTATTAGGTTGGCAACATGTGTTATTTAGCACTTCAGTATTTGCTGCGCCTCCAACTTTAAAATAAGATAAGCCTTTGCATAGACTCTTAATGTGTAATACTTTCCACATAATTTTGACACAGTTGAAAAATATTTGAGCATCAGTTTTTGGCGAGCCAAATAATGTGTGACACTTATTTTGGGTGTAATAATCCAGGCAGAATTATTGCATGATATCAGCACTGCAGGACAGCTTTAATCCTGATAGTGACACCCTGTTCTGAGCCGAGTGTGCAGCCCATTACTCTCTCAAGCAGCGACGAAAGCAAAATGAATGCTTACAATGCCGGCTAGTTTACATAAATCGGCAATGTTTGATAGCTCATTATTTATTAAGCAATGTGCGCCGTGGAGTGAGGTGCTACCCCATTTATTACAAACAGCTGAAGTGTACAGAATATGTGAAAATATGCAAACACAGAGACACAAGGAAGCACGGACGGACTGTTTAGGGACCCAGAGAGGGAAGGGGACAGGAGATGAGCTGCTACCTGAAATACACACACACACACACACACACACACACAAATCCCCCTTTCTAGGACGTATCCAGTTGTCTGTGGTGTCTTTTCAGGGTGCAGTACTCACCATGTGAGCCTGTCACGGTTCAGTCTGGGGCTCATCTCCAGCGTCCACCGAGACACACAAAGATATAGACAGAGGTTAATTGGGCTCAGGTGCACCTCGATGTCCTGATGGGATCGGCCTGCCGCTCAGTCAAGACTCAGTCCAAGCCCCGGTTTCCACATGAACACACAGGGGCTTTGTTCACATGTGCACTGTACGCTGATAGTGGGTCACAGTCTGGTTAAGCATATATGCATATCTAACGCACAGCTTTGTGTGACTAGTCAGCAAATATTAATTTGAAGGTCTGATACCAAATATTTGAATGATTTCCCAAAAATAGTCTTGTACTGCAAAGCCTGTAATTCTTTGTTTTACATTGCCAACCAAACTATGGCTCTACACCAGTTTAGTTTTGGTATGGATGAAACAAACAAGATATAATGATGATAATTAGAAGTGTTGTAGGTTGATTTTATCACGCACACCAGGAAATGGACCCACAAATGCTCAACTCAGGTAAGTAGAAGATTAATGGTTTTATTAAAGCACTAATAAAGTGCCAATATTATGAAGAAAAAAAAACATTCTGGGATTTGGGGTGTTATTTTGTGTCTCTGGTGCTTCAAAACGCATACAAACTTGGAAAAAAAACCATCCATGCTGTTTTGAGTGAGATGGGATAGAAGTGCGATGCCTCACTGTGTAGCTAAAACAGAGAGCTCAACACACAGGATGAAATGCAATGTGCAGTACAACAAAAATATGGTGTTTTTTTGAAAATTAAACCATGTAAACCTATTTTGGTACAACCTCAAAATACAATTATGAACCTGAAATGAGCATAATATGGGCACTTTAAAGGCAACAGTGTCCAAGTAACAACAGGCAAAGGGAAATCCGAAAAACAAGCAGTAGTCAAAAAATCCAAGGGAATCAGGAACACAGGAAACAGGGAAAAACGCTTGAAGGCTGCACACAAGGAAAACTGACGATCTCGCACAGGAGTAAGGGTAAGACTGAACTTAAATACACAAGACGGGGGACAATGAGATGCAGGTGCAACACATAGAGGCGGGAACAGGTAATCACACAGGCAGAAAGGAGGACAAAGACCAGTAAGTCTGAAATGAGACAAGAAGGTACGTTTCAAAATAAAACAGGAAATGGAAAACTAAACAGAAAACACAAAACAAACTAAAACTAAAACTTGACACAGACGAGACGTGACAGATTTTGTTACCTTTTGCTAGCTGTTGTCCTCTGTTTCTAGTTTTTATGCTAAGCTATACTAATCCACTGCTGGCTGTAGCTTTATATTTAGCGTACAGATATGAAAGTAATATCAATCGTGTTATCTAACTCTATAAGCAAATAAGCACAGTTCCCAAAATGTCGAACAGTTTTTTTTAACGCTCTCAGGTGAAATGACCGTAAACTAATGATGGCCAAATGAAGCTTTATGAAAATTTGTGAACCATTTTCTAAATAAAGAAAATAAGGAAAATGGTTCACAAAGATTCATGAAGCTTCATTTTGCCATCACTAAATGACTGTAAACCATTCCTGGGTTAAGACTAGAAACAAATAGTTAAAAGTGGTTGATGATTTTAACACGGCTTCTCTTTTTTTTCTGGCATACAGAAAGTGGGACAATACAGGACTAGGTGTCCATTGTTTTTGAGTATCAGGACACCTCGTCCTACATTACCCTGCTATTTAAGGGCTGTCCTGCTGGTCCTGTTCGGCATTTAAATGCTTAATAAACAAGATATCTGTTTTGTCTGCATTGTGGTGATCAATACCCCTGCCCTGTTCTTAATTCACACTGTCAAGGAAAATAACAAAACTCTTGTTTGATGCTTCATAATCTGTTCTACAATATGCTGCATCCATATATTGACCAGTAAACAGGATTCCGAATCATGATTCGGCTAGTGGAAGCTACAGAGATGTGATTTAAACAAGCATGTTTTCCTGCAGCAACCTAAAAAACATGGGAACATTATGCATTTGAAGGAAGATAAAACCTTGTCTGGATCATTATGAAGCACATTCTGTGTTTAAATGCACCAGCTCATTAACAGAATCCATGTAAGTGCAGCGTGAGGTACACAGTCTGTCTATAACCCACAAGATGCTACAGAGATTTCAAAACAGCTAAGAGGCATTGTTAGGCATAATGACTCAGTGTCAAACGCCTTGTTAGCTGTTTCTAAATCACAGTAATGCACAGCCTGCATGTAAAATATATGTTTCCACATGCGATGTCTTACATTTCAAATGGGTCTATATGTAATTTTTGTCTTTTTATAAATGCAGTTAAACACAAAGGCACTACAAAGAGGATGCACATTTTTAAATATTTACGTCATCAACGCATAGACAAGAGGTTACTATAGTTAGTTACCTAACATATTGACGTATATAGTTTGCTCTGTTGCCATGGAAGTGAGTTGACCTTGAGTTAAGATTGTTATTTGCCCAGATAACAGCAGTGAGTTAAGAGTCAGCCAGTCCCAACACAGCTATCCATTATATTAAACACAGTGTCTGAGTGACAGTGCCACACATAGCTGAGTTCATAAACTATCTCTCTATATCTCCTTCTTCCTCTCTGTCTTTCCAACATCTTTTATCTCTTCCTTCTCTGTTTCTTCCCCACTCTCTCTCTCCCTTCCTCAGTGTCTTTTGATATGCTAAGCAGCACCCTATTTATAAATCATTGCGAGAGAAAACATAGTAGGTTAGGGGACAAATAACAAATGCCCCATGTCTGCTGAGAGAGAGAGAGAGAGAGAGAGAGAGAGAGAGATTAAAAAGAAAGGGGAGAGAGAGTTTGAGTGAGGAGAGAAGGGGGATGTCGGCTTGGTGGCTCCCTACGAGGCATGTCACCCAGGTTGAATAGATGTACATATCATTATCTTTCCCCAGTACATGGCGATAATGATATAAGACAGGGTAAAGGAAAAAGAAAGGAGCCATTGTACAGTGAGGCTGTGAGCCAATAAGTGTGGCTTGTAGGCTGAGAGCCAATTATCTGATGCTCTTGACGCTACAGTGTACACAGGCAAGCCATTTTACTGGTGCTGAGGCATATGGTGGCCAAAACACTCAAAGCTCTCAATTCCAGCAATAAGACTTTCACTGAACATTCAACATAAATGTTATAATGATTCAACAGTTAATCAATCGTTCAGTTCTTGTTACATTGTTTTATCATGTGCAAGATGAAAAAGTGCCTTAAAGGAGAATTCCGGTTGATTTCAACATGTAGCTCTGTTGTTTGTAAATTTGGAGTGCTGTCAGTATCGAGAAAAATATTTTCAAAACACTGACCCAATCTCGTTATTATCCCAAAGCTCCGTCTTCGTCTGTCAGCTGACAGTCTGAGTCTCCACTGTTACTGTAGTTACCTAGGCGCATGCGCGATAGCTCTTGAACTCTTGAACTGTTGTAGCTGTGCTGGCTCAGTTGTGGTGTCAGGTTACGGCCAATTTATGTTGTTTACATAGTCATTACTATGGACATAACCATGGCAAATTGTTTTTTTTGTGGAAAAATACGTTTTGGAATATTGGATTGTATGAGTTCGACACCGACTAGTGTGGACTTCACTGGAAAACAGGAAATAAATAGAGGTATATGCACTGGCTGACATTAGCAGAACTTTAATGCATTTCTTTCACATCTACTGCAGTCAGATTCGCTGTGTTCACTCGGAACGAATCACTGCACATGGCTAGGCACTTGTAATGACATTTCAAACATGTTTAGAGGCTAAAACCACATTTAAAACTTGCCCTGTTTCAGCCTGCTGGGTGCAAAATCTAGCAGGAGGATAACACGGTGTAGGCAGCACCGATTGTTTTCATTTTTCTCGGTACTGACAGCACTCCAAATTTACAAACAACCGAGCTACGTGTTGAAATCGACCAGAATTCTCCTTTAAGATGCAGTTACTCAAACAGACACTAGATGCTGGCTGCATAAAGACTGACAATTCATATTCCCCTAACAAAACAAAAGTTTTCAGAGGTGTCTCAAAAGCTAATATCCCTTAAAGGAACACGCCAACTTATTGGGACTTTAGCTTATTCACCGTATCTCCCAGAGTTAGATAAGTCCATATATACCCTTCTCATCTCCGTGCATGTCATAACTCTGTCTGACCCACTGCTAGCCTAGTTTAGCACAGATCCTGGAGGTAACCGGCTCCATCTAGCCTACTGCTCTCAATAAGTAACAAAATAACGCCAACATTTTCCTATTTACATGTTGTGATTTGTATAGTTACAGCGTGTACAAATAAACGTCACATGAGACACAGCCATCTTCTAACCGTATACAAACTGGGAACTGTATTCTCAGAAGGCGAAGCACTGCAACTTCTGCTACTTGAGGAGGGCCGCGGACGCTGACAGCGCTCTCGTGGAGTGCGCCCGAATGTCCGACAGCACGCACAAATCACTCACCCTCTTAGCCGACGTGAAGGCGAGGAGAAGCACTGTTTGAGAAGCTTGTGCCAGAGGCTCGAAAGGGGATTCCCCAGAGCTCGGAGCACCAGGGCTAAATCCCATTGAGGTGTGAGAGAGCGTACAGCAGGTTTCTGTCGTCTAACCCCCTTCAAAAACAATTCACCAGGGGGTGCACAAAAACTGACTTCTCTCCATAGTCCTTGTGGCAGGACGAAATGGCCGCTACGTAAGCTATAACGGTAGACGGAGCCAAATCATTATCCACCAATATGAGGTAAGTTAACATGAGGGGCAGAAGACACGATGTGGGAGGGGGCAAGCCTCTCCGAACGCTATCGCTCAGCGGACAGGCCCATAGCCGCTGGCTTATCACCGGGGGGTGGATATCACACCGTTCAGCTGCGACAGTGTGTCCCCTTGCCACGGCAGTTGCCATGGGGACCCCGCCAGAAGTTGAACCAGGGTCGGGAACCAGGATGCGCTTGTGCATTCCGGTGCCACCAGAATGACCGATGTATGCCAAGGCGAGGAATCAGAGGGACCGGGGGAAAAGCATATAGGAGAGCCCTGGGCCATGGTTGGTGAGAGAAGGTGTCAACCCCGAGAGGTGTGTTCATAGAAAAACCACAGTGTGCACTGTGTATTTTCTCGTGAGGCAAACAGATCCACTTTCGCTCTCCCGAACCTGCTCCATAGCATCTGCACGAGAGAACATTGTTTTTGATTGACAGTTAACCTCTGAGAAGTGGAGAGCTGAACCACTATAGCAGCAAGTGCAAGTTTATCGAACATAGATGTTACCAGAGTGAGAAAGAAAAAAATATTTCAATGATCTGCAAGTAAAAGTTAAAATATCCTCAACAAAAATGCACATAGTCAGACAAAACAAACAACAAACGGTAGTGAATCATCGGCCATGAGTCAGTGTACTCTGTGTGTAATGAAGCGGTGGTGCAGATGTGCACATATTGTCTAGTAAATAATCACGCTTAGAGAAAAATCATAACAAAACAATTTTACTGCAGTAAAGTATTGTGGTTATTGGCTCAGTTGCCCTCGGGCTACAGCAAAGTGATGTGGCATAGCAATAGTGGGGAAAAAGTAACAGGCCACAGTGTGGAAGCTCAATAATCACAGAAGAAAGGAAAGGCAAGCTTCTCTCTATTACTGTACATAGATTTAGGAAAGTCAAGTAATCCAAAAAGAAGTCAGATTAGGCCACATAAAAATGATTTGTGTGATTGGGATTTTCTGTTACATACTGAGTACAATGATTTGACTGCTTTTTAGCCTGAAAGAGGAGCTAATCTCTTTGGAGTTAGCATGCTACTACAGTCTGACAGGCCATACTCCTTGAATACATAATAAATACAAATCACGGTTTTTGTTTTTTTCTGAGCAGACACAGTTACAGGCTGATGTCAAAGGCTGTTAAAATTATCCATTTTGGAGAGGGTCTGGAGGGTCCTCATCCGAGAGATTTTATCGCTCATCTCATACAGGACCTGTTAGGCCTGGATGAAAAAAACACCTTGGACCGCGCCCACAGGTCTCTCCGAGGGAAACCCAAGGAGGGGGGACCCACCCAGGCCTTTTATCATCAGTTCACTATTTTCATATCAAGGAACAGATCCTACGCAAGGTGGGAAAAGATTCCCCTCTACTACACCAAGGAAAAAGACTGTCCATCTTCCCTGATTATTCCCCGTCAGTGGCCAAAAAAAAGAGAGTTTGGGAATGCTAAGCGCCTTCTACACGCCTGCCCAGGGGTCAAGTTTGGCCTTTACTACCCAGCCGAACTGAGGATCACTTTGCCGGGCGGCACTCTCCGCAGGTTCACCGACCCTGCTGCTGATTTTATCAACAAAAATTTAAGAATGGCTGACT
Source organism: Sander lucioperca (assembly GCF_008315115.2). Classification (NCBI taxonomy): domain Eukaryota; kingdom Metazoa; phylum Chordata; class Actinopteri; order Perciformes; family Percidae; genus Sander; species Sander lucioperca. The sequence goes on along the minus strand of NC_050178.1, from coordinate 26,209,444 downwards.
CTTCAAATCAGGGGTGATGGGAACGATGGTGCTGAGACTCGACCTGTAACCAATATATCCTTAGCTACTAAACACTGATGATCCTGCATTTAGTGAGTATGTTACTCAGCTGAGAACACACTTAGGCTGTGTAGTTGGAACTGCAAAGGTCTAAACCACCAAATAAAGCGCAGTAAAGTGCTCAACCATATCAAACATTTCGGAGCTAAGATATCTTTTTTGCAGGAGACGCACCTGAAGATTTCAGAAACTTTAACTGCTGGCTGGACCCTCTTGATCGATCCTCTAGTAAACCTAGTAACCCATCCAAATCTTCTAAGGCTATCAAAACTTTTCTTCAGGAATTCTCTGTTTCAGACTCATGGCGTTTTTTTCAATCCCACGGGCAGGGAGTATTCATTTTTCTCCCCTGTCCACCGCACCTACACCCGCATTGATTACGTCTTTCTTGACAACAGACTTATACCCTCTGTCCACTCATGCTCTCATAATCCTATTGTTATATCAGATCATGCACCGTTGACTTTAGACTTAGTAGTGGGTGGGGGACCGGTGTTGTTTGCACCATGGCGTTTCGATTCACGTTTGTTATCGGACGACAAGTTTGTCCACTTTCTAAATGGTCAGATTGACTTTTTTAGAGCCACTAATGAAACGCTTGGTGTCTCACCATCCCTGCTGTGGGAGACGTTTAAGGCCTTCATTAGGGGGCAAATCATGTCATACACGTTTTGTGAGAAAACAGAGGAAAAAGAAGATGTCTGAGCTAATGACCCGTATACTACAGCTGGATAACATTTATGCAACTTCCCCCTTACCATCGGTATACAAGGAACCGATGTCAGCGGACCCCTCACTCTTTGACTCTTTTTTTGTAATCTTGCTGTCCCCTCTGTTGCTACAACTTCCAAACTACAACTGGAGGAACCCATAACAGTGGAGGAAGTTTCACGAGCGGCAGGTTCTTTACAGTGTTCTAAGTGCCCGGGACCGGATGGTTTTCCTGTCGAGTTTTACAGGAAGTTTATAGCCAAGCTGGCCCCACTCCTAACCAACATGTTCTCCCATTCATTCGACTCCGCCTCTCTCCCTGAGTCCTTATCTCCATTTCATTGATATTGAAAAAAAATAAAGACCCTCTTTCCTGCGGATCTTACCACCCCTTTTCGTTACTCAATGTTGATTATAAAATCTTAGCTAAGCTACTGGCTATGCGTTTGGAAACAATCCTGCCTTCTGTAATCTCTCCTGACCAGACAGGCTTTATTAAAAATAGATATGCTTTTTCTAATGTTAGATGTTTATTTAATGTTCTGTACAACCCCTCCAGCTCGAAAAACTGAGAAATTGTAATTTCCTTAGATGCCGAGAAGGCTTTCGATAGAGTGGAGTGGGGCTATCTTTTCCGTACGTTAAAAAGTTTTGGCTTTGGTGAGAAGTTCATAGCCTGGGTGAAATTATTGTACACCCACCCACTCGCCTCTGTCAGAACTAATAACAACCACTCTGACTATTTCCCTCTCTTTAGGGGTACGAGACAGGGATGCCCGTTATCCCCCCGTGCTCTTTGCAGTCGCCATAGAGCCTCTTGCCATTGCGCTCTGATCTCATCCTCATATCACTGGTGTGAACAGGGGCGGGATCGAGCAGAGGGTTTCGCTCTATGCGGATGATTTGCTCCTCTACGTCTCTAGGCTAGATACATACCATATCACCATACCTTTTAGAACTGTTCTTGACAAGTTTACATATCTGGGGGTTCAAGTTCAAGACCAATTTAAGAATCTCTTCAAATGTAACTTTACCCCTCTCCTCACCCGGATACAGCAGGACTTTGAGAGATGGTCACTACTCCCTCTGTCTTTAGCTGGTCGTATCAATTCGGTTAAAATGAATATCCTGCCCAAATTTTCCTTCCTTTTTCAATGTGTTCCTGTCTTTATCCCCAAATCCTTTTTTTAAAAACTTGATGGGATTATTTTAGGGTTCATCTGGGGAAAAGAGTTGGGTGGTTGGTTCTGCATACTTCAGTTTTGGCTGCGTGCAGACGCTTTGCAGTGTGCCCCAGCTTGGTTAAGCTAAGAGGCGTATTCTTGCAGACCGTCTTCTCTATCTGCTTTGATTTACTCCCCTGATCTCTCAACTTGTTCAGCATATTGCAAAAACACTCTGGTTAAGTCGACTCTAAAAATCTGGAATTAACAGACGTCATTTTGGATGGCACACTTTTTCACTGCATGCCCCAATAACTATGAACCATGCTTTCGTACCCTCTCTGGCAGATAGAGCATTCTCCATGTGGTCCAGTTTTGGCATTAAATCATTCAACGATCTGTAGTTCAATGACAGCTTAGCTTTCTACTTCTGCCGATTACATTTACGCTTCAAAAATCAAAAAAGTGGTGTTCATTTGTGAAGATTATCTTGCTGAACAAAAGGTGTAAGTACCATACACTTTTGATTGCCACAGAGTTTATTTTCTGCAATCATCTAAAATCCAATGGAACAATCTGTGGAGGGAACCAGGGTGATGCTAACACCCGGGTTGGCCTACGAAAATACGTCATTCCTGCACAACCCGGTCTCACGGCAGTTCGTGAAATGGTCACGTTATTTTGATCTATTGATTCGTCAATGGGGACACGATTTTCTCGTTTATTTCGTAGTGGTCACCACGATAAAGGAAAGGAGAAGGGGAACCGAATCTATTGATTCATGTACAGGGACACGATTTTCTCGTTTTTATCGTGGTGGTGAGCACGAATTTTAAACTAATGTATTTCAATGGGAAGCATCTTTCGTGATAACACCATAATTGAAAAGTATTGAAAAGCTGAAAATCCGCATAAGGAGGTTGGTTGGGGTGGTGGATGGGTCAAACAACACCGTCACACGCAGGAGACGCCGACAACAACGGGACGGTTGTGGTTAGGAGAAGAAGAACGCGGAAAGGAACTGCCACACGCGGGACGTGATCCCCGGTCTCCGGGGTGAAAGTCCTGTGTTGTTTGACCCATCCACCACACCAACCAACCTCCTTACGCGGATTTTCGGCTTTTCAATACTACTCGCTACCGTAATCGTGCTGTTATCACGAAAGATGCTTCCCATTGAAATACATTAGTTTAAAATTTGTGCTCACCACCACGAGAAAAATGAGAAAATCGTGTCCCTGTACACAAATCAATAGATTAAATGTCACCATTTCGCAACTGCCATGAGACTGGGCTGTCCTGCAACACTCTATTCAGAGGTCTGAAACCAAGCAAACGTAAAGTTAGGATGTGTGGGGGGAAAATCTCCTTGAACCCTTCATGTTCAAAGAGCCCAGGGCAAGCTTTATTGCAAATGTGAGGATTACAGTCAGTAAACCACTTCTGCCACTGTCACTTCTGCTTATGGAAAAGTGTGGTCTCAGTGAGGAGAACTTGAGCTTTTCTCTCAGGTGACCACTTAATTAAGGCATAATCAAACAGGCTAAAGTTATCCCTGGTGCCTCTCACAGTTAAATGTGTCACACAGCTCCCTTTACTTCCTGTGTGTTGCCTCTAACTATCTTATTGCATCTAATTTGCCATAAATGCATCTATATTTCATCCATGTTAAGAGTTTGCTTCTTGGTAAATTTGCTACTCGGGAAGGGGGGGGAGTCTTGAACTTGAAGTATCAGCTCAATTTGAAAGCTGTTATATGCCTCTCAGTCTGTCAAGGAATTTGGAATAAAATATGTTTAATTATAGCAGTGAAAATAAAATTGACCTAAATGTCTCAGTTAAGTACATTGGACTCCTTCACCTCTCTATCTCTGGCTCTCCCTCTCTCATCATCATCCAACAATGTCCTGAATACCTCAATAAAGTGCGTATAACCTATATTTCTGAGCCAAGTATATATGTCACACTGTTAATTACCCTATCAGTCTCTCCCTCTCCCTTCTGTCAGTCCCTTATCCAGCTTGGTTGTATTCAAATCAAATTATCATCATTATACATTATCACTAAATATCCCATTGCTATAACTCTTATTTCAGTGCATTGACACCCTTCTTGATCATGCTCCGCTCCTCTCTCTCAATTCGCTCCTTTTAAGAGTTCATATTATGCATGAATCAAATTTATATCACCCCCAAATGTCTTACCTAACTGTGTCTGCCACCTTCTTAATCAGGCCCTCACACTTCTTTCATAATCAACCACAGAATTTCCACATCAGCAGAAACAAGGACAGTGTCTGCTTTATTTGTAAGAAGTAGCGCATCCCATCAAATATTAACAACATGCTCGCTAGAGAGGAGCGTGAGCCACTTTGTAGTTGCGACTTGACAACACCAGCAAGGAAATTGTGTTGGAAGGGCCAGTGTTTTCTCTTTGAAGGGGGGGCATGTAATAAGTGTCTGGGTTCATTACAGTGAGATGAGCTGGTGATGAATCACCAATCACAAAGAGCTGTAGGGTTTGTGGGGCCGTTTAGCATTTCGATTACATCATGTCTGTGTTCAATTCCGACATCTAAGGCAGCTCTGATTTAGTCAAGTATAAAGATAAATGATGTCCAGAGAAGATTTTATAAGGTCACACAACGTCCATGCTCTAGTTTGTTTATGGCACATGCACAGAATATTTACATGTGCTGCATATACAGTTGTGTTTGAAATAATAGCAGTCCAACATCACTAACCTCATGAATCAAATATTTTGGTGGAAGTGATATTTCTACATGGCAAATAATTTCCTAGTAAGTGTTGTAGAGTCATAGAAAACCAACAGACCCAACAGTCATGACATGCATGCTGCTCATTCTGTTTAATTTAATCTGTAATTGAAAGGGGCATGTTCAAAATAATAGCAGTGTTGTGTTCAATTAGTGAGGCGAATGATTCTGTGAAGAAACAGGTGTCAATTATGGCCCATATTTAAGGAAGGAAGGAAGTAAATGTTGTGCATGCTGGTTATAGTGCATTTCACACTGAAATACTCAGCAAAATGGGTCGTTCCAGACATTGCTCTGAGGAACAGCGGACTTTGATTAAAAAGTTGATTGGAGAGGGGAAAACATATAAAGAAGTGCAGAAAATTATAGGCTGATCAGCCAAAATGATTTCAAATGCCTTGAAATGGCATTCAAAGCCTGAACGACGTGGGGAAAAAAATGGTCAACTACCATTCGAATGGATCGAAGAATAGACAAAATGGCAAAAGCTCAACCAATGATCAGCTCAAGGAAAATCAAAGAAGACTTAAAATTACGTGTGAGTACTGTTACGATCAGAAGAAGGCTATGTGAAGCAAAGCTATGAGCCAGAAGCCCCCGCAAAGTCCCATTGCTCAGAAAAGACATGTACTGAATAGGTTGAAATTTGCCAAAGGACACATTGACTGGCCAAAGGAGAAATGGGGCAACATTCTGTGGACTATTTGGACAGTCCACAGACAGTTTGTCCGACGACCCCCATGCACTGAATTCAAGCCACAGTACACTGTGAAGACAGTTAAGCATGGTGGTGCAAAAATCATGTTATGGGGATGTTTCTCATACTGTGGGATCATGGATCAGTTTCAATACATCAAAATACTTGAAGAGGTCATGTTGCCTTATGCTGAAGAGGAAATGCCTTTGAAATGGGTCTTTCAACGAGACAATGACCCAAAACACACCAGTACGCGAGCAAAGTCTTGGTTCCAGATGAACAAGATTGATGTTATGGAGTGGCCAGCCCAATCCCCAGACCTCAATCCCATAGAAAACTTGTGGGGTGACATCAAAAATGCTGTTTCTAAGGCAAAACCCAGTAATGCAGAGGAATTGTGGAATGTAGTTCAATCGTCCTGGGCTGGAATACCTGTTCACAGGTGCCAGAAGTTGGTCGACTCCATGCAACACAGATGTGAAGGAGTTCTCAGAAATAATGGTTATGCAACAAAATATTAGTGCAGTGATTCAAAGTAAAGCAAACCCTTGAGACTTTTTTCAGTTTATAAAGTAAATGTTTGAGTTTGTAAAGAAAAATGCAAATACTGCTATTTTTTTGAACAGCCTAATATCCCTTTTTCTTCACTTTCTGTAAAGGTATAACGCAAACGTGATCAATTTTGGTCATGTTTTGATTTGGAATCGAATGTGCAGTGTTCCCAATGCATTGATATTATGGAATTAAAAGCTATTCTAAGGATTTTGAGCATTATTCACTTTTTTTAAACACACTGCTATTATTCTGAACACAACTGTAAATACAGAAGAAATAATGCAGAGCTACCTTAAAAACCCTAAAAAGTGCATTTAAACAGATTTTGGGGAGGAGAAGAAGAAGAAGAAGAAGAAGACGAAGGCATGCTTTTTAAATTATTTTAGGGGAAATAAAAATTTTGAGAGATGAACATATAAAATCCATGCCACATTGCTTAAATATAAGAATTATGTTTTGAAAAATGAGAAAGTAGTGGCACCTGGGTAGCTCACCTGGTAGGTGCGCCCCATGTACAGAGGCTCTATTCTGACCTGTGGCCCTTTGCTGCATGTCATTACCCTTTTCTCTCCCCTGTCATGTCTAAGCTGTCCTGTCAATAAAGGCCTAAAATGCCACACACAAAAAATCTTTAAAAAAGTGTGAAAGTATATTCGAGGGCCAGTCATTTATGTATTCACAACAGCAAATGTTATCTTTGAATGGAGAGAGTACCTGTCACAGTTTCTCAGATACAGAACCCAAATGCAGACCAGGACAAGGTAGGTGGCGAAAAAGGTGAGTATTTATTGAAGAACACAGGTAATGCCAAATGTTTCCCGGGCGAAACTGCAGACAAAGGAACAGGAATCAGTTTAGCAACAAACAAAAGCAACAGAGCAGCAAAACTAACTGTCAAAAGGATTAAGCTGACACGCAAGCACAACATACTAGTTAGCCTAATGTTCTGGCAGGTCATAGCTTATATGGTGTAGAGATGATGATCAGGACCAGGTGTGCAGATTGCTGATGAGCCTGGTGAGTGCAGTTACAGATGATCCTGGGTTTCCCACCTTGCCCTAGTTGCCCGGCAACAGGAACAGGGTGCGTTCAGGAAAGTCAGGCAGGGAAACAGACTCAAGGAGGAAGGTTCATGACAGTACCCCCCCTCCGACGGACGCCACCGGGCGGACCACCCGGAGCACCGGGATGGAGACGGTAGAACTCACGTAGCAGGTTGGCGTCTAGGATCTGACGCCGAGGGACCCAGCACCTCTCTTCAGGAGTCCATAGCCCTCCCAGTCCACGAGATACTGGAATCCCCGACCACACCGTCGGGAGTCCATGACGCAACGTACCGTGTAGGCCGGCCCACCACCGATCATCCGAGGAGGGGGAGGACGGGAGGGGGGGGCAAGGGACTGAGGAGGACAGGCAGGAGACATGAAAGGTGGGATGGACTCTGAGGGACTTAGGCAATTTCAGCCGGACTACTGCGGGGTTGATGGTCTTCTCCACCACGAACGGGCCAATGTACTTAGGATTCAGCTTCCTAGACTCCATCCGCAGTGGAAGATCCTGGGTCGCCAACCAGACCTTGTCCCCTACAGCATAAGAGGGTGCAGGAGTAAGGTGACGGTTGGCTTGGAGCTGGTCACGTTTGGGGACAGAACTGTAGTGGTGCAAAAAGAAAAATATTTATTTGATTCAGAGTGAGAATTTGTAGTGGGGGAAATCTGGTCCGTAGTGGGTTGGAGACTGGCAGTGAAGATGGCGAGGGAAACCGGGTTTGAGGTACAGGGCATGAAGTTAACTTTTTTGACCACTAGCCACTGTGGCAGGTGGATTTATAAATCCATTAATTGATTTATAAATGGATTTTTAAATCCACCTGCCACAGGGACTTTTTACCAGCCAGTTTTTTTTTTTTTGCGTCATAAAGGTGAAAAACAGGAATTGCTGTGTCTCTATGATCCTATCCTGTCCTATTGATGGTAGCCTACTTGTGGTCATCACGTGCTGTAGTAGGGGGGCCCACCTTGATAATCCTGCATAGGGGCCGGGTGTTGGCTCGTTACGCCACTGCATATAAGAGATGAGATGACTGACAAAATCAGGAGTAGCCTACGCGCACCACAACAACAACAACAAAAACACTGGTGAATGCACACCATAACACGAGTTGTTGCAAAAAAGTTGCAATTTCTTTTGTATAGTTCTTAAAAATAAAAAAAATAAATAAAATGGAAACTTGTTTTGGGGAGAATAATAATTATTACTATTAATTAATTACTCTGGGCTAAGATTTCCTAGTAACCTTACCAAAAAGGCTCAGGATGCTGAAAATGTTGGTATAATATGAAAACGGCTGGTGGATTTAAGACACAAAATAATAATTGAATGAAATGAATCAAATATGAACATATCTGTCATTGTCAGTGGCTTGTTGATCTTTACATTGTTAGTTAATTTCCTATCCTGGCCTGGGACACACATTCATACGGTTTGATAAAGTACTTATTGGACTTTAACTTATCATTGCACTTACAATAACGACCATAGCTGTCCTCAATTTAGGTCATCCTGTACGTCTCATCTGCGTTTTTTCCTGCATCCACCGTGTGTGATTGTGTGTGTTTGTGTGTGTGCGTGTCAGTCGCGGGGGAACGGAGCAACAGCCCCACCAGCTGCAGACAGCCGACAGGATTGAAAGTTGTTATAGCGTACATTGATGTTAAATGTATACAGGTTGGCAGGACGGTCTGAAATGCTTTGCACGGTCTTTCACTGTACGTTTTGTTGGTAAATGTGAGATGTTCGAGTCACACACACGTCTCATCTTCATAACAGAAATGAGGAAATGAATTTGACCCGTTCTCACTCCCGCTTGGTCAGTGGCTGCACGTGGGATTCTGGGATTGTGTGAGTAATGAAAATGTGATAGGGGGCCCCGGCTGTCAATCAATGTCGTCCAGTGATGCGGGCCCCTGATTGGACCGGGCCCAGCAACCGTGCTTACCTTACCTGAATCACTCAATTCTCATTGGCTACCCGCCAACGTGGCAGGTAGATTGACAGTGTTACCCGCGAATTGCAAAATTCACCCGCATTTGGCGGGTGGTTGGGTGTTAATTCCATGCCCTGTTGAGGTAGGCAGGAGACTGGTGTAGAGATGACTGGGTCCAAGGTCTGGTAATTGCTGAAGGTAAGTATTCTTCTAGAACATGGAAACAGACAAGTTAGATCAAGGCAAGAATCAAAACTGGAAATCACAAACGAGAGCTGCAGAAGACTCAGGGGAAGTAACAATCCGGCAGAGAGAATAAGGTCACACTGGTTCTTAAAGGTGGCTGATGAGCTGATGAGTAGCAGGTGAGTTGATTTGGAAATTGGAACCAGGTGCGGGGAGAAGGCAGCAGGAGAGGCGTGTCTCTACACTGAAAGAAGTTGTGGTATATTTTAGTTGCAGCACTGTGTTGCCGTTGTATGGAGAAGGAACTTCGTAGACACTGCTCTTGGTATAAAAAGATTTATTACATCAGAGTTTTCAGCATCAATTTACAGACCCATGGATATCTGGAGAGACGACCGACCCAATCTTCAAAATTTGTCGCTCTGCCTTTTCTTTGTGTGGACAAAACTTATATCTCAATGCATTGTATCAACATAGGACGTAATTTTGTAAGTATATGATTGGATTAGGTAACTAGCCAATCAATGCCTGTTATCTGGCACAACTCCAAAAAAGGTATCTTCTGTCTTGGGGGGACCTCTACTCATGTTAACAATTTCCAGATGTTCTTAGTGAATGTAGAGTAAAGTTCATGCATCCTCCTTATACCAAAAACTTAGATCACAATGGTAAATAGTCAGATACCACAGATTTCCCCCCTACGAGACTTAATAAAGTCTCGGAAAACAAAAAGAATAGAATTACAACAGAATAACACTTCTCATTATATCAGGTTCCTTATAATATACCCTTCGGGGTGTAAACAAACTTATAGAGTGTAACAAAATGAAATTGTTGGAGTGTGAGAGCGAAAAACCCATCTGGCAGCTGTCTTTTCAAATAACCATCAATCAATCAAGATAGGAAAACTCTCTCACGGTCCCTCTGCCCTAGGCGACCACCTCAGTACTCCAGATCAATTAGAAACTAAATCTTTATCAAATTATAGTTATAGTTCAAGCAAATACATGGGAAAACCTCAGAAAATTAAATAAAATCAAAACAATGTCCAAATTCAGGCTAGTCGACCCATGGGACCATCCATTGGACCTTTCCCTGCCTGGACCCCATTTCCCTAAGCGTCAAGGAAAAAAAAGAAAAGCATCTGAGGTCTCCATATATTCACTTCATGACAAAAGCTTAATTATTCAAGCAATTAATACAAAAATATGATACAAAGTATGTTTTACTTATGCAAACATGTATATATCAGACAGACACAGGAATGTAGTCCACTACATTGCAGCTTCTCAGCAATGTTGAATATCAATGCAGTGTTGGTGTGGTGAAATCTGAACAGATCCACACCATCCTGGTTCAGAGTTCTCCTAGTTCCTTCATATTGTCCATGTTTGTATCTGTATCCCCTCTGCACATTCTCCCATATTCTCTGGAAGAAAAGAAAACACCAACCAGTATCTTTTTGCAAAACAACACATAGAAATAAAACATCAAAATAAGAATAAAAAGGAACAAGTAATTAATAATATCAAAAATAATATGAACCAAATATCAAAAGTAGTATAATATGAATCACATCACATTCCATTTCCCCCCTATGAGGAAGAAGGAGGCACTAAACAACACTATCACTCGAGAATGTGAAATCATAACACAATCAGATATTCAAAAGGGATACGCTTCCATCAATACCCCACCTAACATTGCTCCATCTCTGTCCAAATCAGTCACATCTAACAAAGGCATCTGAGTGCTATCTCCAGGCATTACCACTCCAACCCATCTCAATATCATAGCCTTCGCAAAAGTCAACAACAAAGTACAAAAGCAAAACATCACACATAGCGCTAAAAGAGCCGCCACCAAAATCTGAACCACTACTGCTCCCACTGGTCCTAATTGATCTTGCAGCCAAACGTTTGCAGACCATCCAGCTCCTTCAGATCGACCAAATGCATCCCTTATACTTTTCAATGCATCTATAACACTCGTGATATTATCAGTACTATCAGGAATCAAAGTATAACAATCATCTCCTAATCCCCATTTCTCTCCCAAACTGATTTTCCAGTGATAAGCTTCTAGGTTGTGAAATTGTGCCATCTCTCTCTTCACCCTACTTCCAGAACTAGCATCAGTTTGAGCAGTCTCAGGCGCTTCCCCTTTTTGAATGGTATAAACCTCACACGGAAGCTTCAACATCGCCATATAACAACATCCTATCCATCCATAGGGTAAGAATAAATAGGCTTTGTTATCACAAACCCACCAGATATCTTGAAAATTCCCTATAATCACGTTACCAGGCAAAAGCTGATCTCTAACCATCACTGTTCTACTCGTTTTACTAGATGGTATAGAAAAAGTTACTTTATACATATCTTCACTAACCTTGCGTTCATGCTTATCCAAAGTCATCATATAATCATCACAATCTGATATTCCCATAAACATTCCTGGTCCATCATACGTCTTATTTAAACAAAAACATCCTTTTGCCCTCGCAGGTGTCACTTCCATTGCTTCTGGAACTGCTGTTAGCTTATTCTCCTTCTGATCTAACAAATTCACATAGGGTAATCCATTCAACCAAGAACAATCATATTTAGGTCTAAACAACTGTGTTGACAAAGACATCACTACATCTACTGCAGATTGTTGATGATACAACAACCATGATAGAGCGTAAGATTGGCATTTAGTAGACAGGGGTTGAGCCACTGTCTCTAAAATTGAGTCCCACGTACCAGGTGGAGGTACTTTCAACAGACATGGACCATTCAATTTCTTAACTGACCTCACAGAATGAGTTAACTGCTGGAACCATAGATTCCTACTTGCCCATCTATCTGTGATTCTCAAAACAGAAGAATCAAATCCATATGCTTTCCATGTAGTTTCTCTCTTCCTTAATGAACGGTATTGATCAATCATATCTACTAGTGTTTCACCAAAATTAGAGAACTCATTTTGTTCATCCGGGATACCATTCTGAACTGTTTCAGATGAATCTACATCCTTCTCTTCTACCATCTGTTCGCTAACGTCAAAAATATCCTTACTGCTATTTGCACCTAACTCCGTCTGTAACACAAACTTCTTGGTTACATTTACTATATTCTTCTCTATTTTCTGAAAAATCGTTCTCGGTGTTGCCGTCACATTTACAAGGGATGTTACTACTGCCGTAGCATTCATTTCTTTCGAAGTTACCACCAAATTCACTGCTTTAGTTGAGGTATTAACACTTTCAATTGTTTCCAAGAGCAAATTGACAAACGTCCTCTGTGTATTATTCACTCTTGGAGTAATTACTGTAGTATATGGTTCCTGTACTCCTTTAGTGACTGTAGAAATTTCAACAGACTTTAAATCTTCCGTCACAAGCGTCACTTTATGAGACACACGACCTGCTATCCAATAATTTTGAAATGGAACTGTTTTAAACTCTGGCTCTGAATAAGTACACACATATTCCCCTAGATCTTCCCATGTGGTATTAAACAAAACAAGTGAACAATCGCCCGAAACTTTCCACCATTTCATATCATTGTACAAAGAATACTTCCTTTGACTATAAGATATACCATCCACTTCTGGTCCTCGTAATAATACAACCTCACCACGATTATTTCTCCACTCGGGAAGATTATTACCACCACTGTTCCATCTCCCACATTTACAAGGAAGAACAGTTGTTGTTCCCAACTTGACTTTCATCACAGTCTTCAATACAGTTGGCATTGGCGAAGTCATCCGAGGCGCCACTGTAGTCAACTTTGATACATTTATACCTTTAGCAACTACCAATGCTAAAAGAGTTGAATTACCACTCATTGTTCTAATGTTAGGCTGAAAGTGTTGATATCAGTGTTGTTGATTCTTTTGTTTCTTTAACAGCTTGGACCCCCATGCTTTTGTTCCCATCTTTTACTACCAGCGTCACCACATTAACTCTGAGTCCCGACTCTATTCCCTCGCTTTCAAACTGTGGATCATAAAAAATACACTTATAATCACCTTGATCCTCCCGTTGGGAATTATACACATAAAGACTACAATCCCCTTCAATTTTCAATCTTCTCTTATCATTTAATAACGCATACTTTCTTGATGTCATTGTTCCTAGCAGGTCTAAAACTCCACCATGACTGTCTTCCCACCGAACTCTAAATTTTCCTTCACCACTATTCTCTCTCATACACCAGCATGGAAGCTGAGCTGGCTTTCCTAGAGACACTTCGACTCTAATCTTCGTAGCGTCTTGGTTTGACTTTTTTCCTGACTGGTCTTGGGCTATTTCGTCTAACTGAATCACCGGCTTCTCCTGTAACGGAGTTACAGCCCTTGGCAACCTCTGTGGTTTCACCTTCCACTGGGATAGTCCCTGCTGTTTCTGGGACGTATTGAAACTCAATGTCTCTAAATCTCCTTTCCTGTCCATCAATTGCTGTGTCATGTCTGGCATCCTCAGAAGTATACACATGATCATCAGCATTGTCCACATTATGGACAATCTCTCTTTCTGCTGGCTGTTCTTCCCTACTTTCTTCTGGCTCTTTTGAGCCCTCAACATCTTGATTCCCTAGCCGTGGTGTTCCCGTACTGCGAACAACCTCAAATGGTCCTTCACGGCGTTCGTTATACCATTTCCTTCTAAATACCTTCACGAACACCTTGTCCCCAGGTTGCACTGTACTCCTTTTTTGCTCATCGAGCTTCTCCTGCACCTCTTCTTTTCTTTGCCTGTCAGAAACATATGTGGATATTCTTTTATGGAAATTAGCTATATATGTAACATATGCTCTCATTTCATCTTCCAAAAAAGCCAAACTTGGACCTTTTCCGCTTGTTCGCAAACAAGGCGTAGGCATCCGTCTTCCTGTGACCAATTCATGGGGTGTCATACGTAAACCACGCAACTCACTTGAGCGACACACCATCAAGGCTAAAGGTAATGCGGCTATCCAGTTCAGCCCTGTATGTTGGCAAATCTTGACAATACGATTTTTCAAAACACCATTCATTTTTTCGCAAATCCCTTGGCTTTGTGGATGATAAACTGCTCCAAGATGTTGTTTAATTCCCAATTTTTGAAAAATCAATTTCACTGTATTATCCACGAACTCTTTCCCATTATCTGAGGATATTCGATCAGGAAGTCCCCACCTGCTTATCACCTCTCTACACAAAAACTTGGCAACCGACTGAACATCTTTCCGCTTGGTTGGACAGGCCTCCGGCCATCGTGAAAATCTATCCACAACCACTAGCATGTATCTTTTACCTTCAACTGGTTAGATCATATCGACATAGTCAATAACCAGCTCACGCATAGGACCTCTTGGGGTTGGAATGTAACCTGGAAGAACAGTCACACCTCGGCGAACATTATTTTTCAAACAAATTGTACATCTGCCTATGATGTGATCAGTCTGTTCTAGCAAATATGGTGCCCAAAAACCATATTCCTTTGTGATCTTTCTCCTAACTTCCCCCCTTGCAACATGCGCTAAACCATGTGCCTCCTGGATCATCAGACCCAGCAGGTCTAGCGGTGCTACTATCAACCCTTCATGATTTCTCCAAAGACCAGTAGAATCTTTGACTGCACCTCGGTCTAGCCATAACTGTTTATCAATTGTTGGTGCAGCTTCCTGCATCAAAATCACATCCTTAAGCGTAATGTTGTCTTCTAAGTCTACTCCATGAGTGACCAAAAAAACCTTACCCAATTTGTCAGCTCCTGTAATTGCTTTTGCAGCTTCATCAGCAGCTTTATTCCCTTTTGTAACTTTTGACACATCTGTTTTATGAGCTGCACACTTAGCTATTGCTATTTCTTTAGGTTTCATCATGGCATGCAACAGTTTCATTATTTGCGCATGATGCTGTATCGGAGAACCATCCGTTTTCTTAAATCCTCGCCCTTTCCACACTGATCCAAACAAATGACATACATTATGGGCATATGCAGAATCAGTGTATATCGTCACTCGCTTTCCTTCTGCTAACAAACACGATTCTGTTAACCCTACAAGTTCCGCAAGTTGTGCCGAAGCAGGCTGTGGTATTACTTCAGCCTTTTCAACAACAAATCCAGTTCCTTGTGCTTTTACTACTGCATAGCCAGCACTCAATTTATCTCCCACACGATAACATGACCCATCAGTCCAATACTCCAGGTCTGCCTCACGTAATGGAAGGGCTTGTAAGTCTGATCTAAGCCTTGAATATTTCTCTGCTTCCTGAACACAATCATGTTGTTCACCATCCTCCGGGGTTGGCAAATTCTCAGCTGGATTCTGATGGCACACCTTGCCAGGGTGACATCTTCCTGCTCTAGAAGCCTATGATAGTCTCTAAGCCTAGGCATAGTCAATGTATATTTTCCATAGTTCAGAAGATTTCTGAGACTATGATGGGTAAGAATTGTTATTGGATAACCCATCGTGACTGATGATGCTTTATCAAACATTAAAGAGACTCCTACCATTGCTCTATAACACGGTGGGTAACCCTAGTCTGAATAAGCAGTAGAATAGTAAGAAATAGGTTGAGAGTTCATCCCGGTACCTGTCGGCTGACAAAGAACTGCACATGCATATTTACCTCCCATAGAAGTAGACACGTACAGCAAGAAATTCTTAGAATAGTCTGGAAGTGTTAAGTGCTGGTGCCTCTTGTAACCTTTGTTTGATTGTTTCAAATGCCAAAAGGCCTTCCTGTGTCCATGCAAGGTTACCATGAAGTTGGCTATTTCCAATATCCTTAATCATAGCCCTCAAGGGTCCCGTCAAGCTAGCATAATTCTCAACCCAAGCCGAAGAGTAACCAGCAATACCAAGAAATGTCAACATCTCTCTGACAGTCCTAGGCTTTGGAGCTTTGCGAATTGCCTCCAATTGACTATCAGCGATGCTTCTATGTCCATGCATTATGTTCTGACCCAAATAAACCACCTTTTCTTGGCAATATTGCAACTTTTTCTGTGAAATCTTATGGCCGTTTTCTGCCAATATCTGTAGCAATTTGATCGAATCTTGATGGCATACATCCTTATTTGGTGCACAGACAATAATGTCATCGACATATTACAGTATTATATATATAGTATATATATAATATAGTATTACAGTACTTTGCAATATTTGATCTAGCCCTGCCAAATCATCCTTCAATACTTTATTGAAAATATGAGGACTATGTTTAAACCCTTGTGGCAATCGCCTGTACTCATAAAACTGTCCTTTATAAGTGAATCCAAATAAACCTTGACTTTCTACACTAAGTGGAACACTAAAAAATGCACCGCACAAATCTATCACCGTAATGTGTGTCGCATCAGGAGGAATCTGAGCTAGCAAAGTATGCGGATCTGGCACCTCTGCTGGGAAGTCAGTTACTACTTCATTTACTGCTCTCAAATCATGAACCATACGATAAGTCTCATCTGGCTTCTTTACTGGCAACAAAGGCGTATTACTCTGAGGATTTTGTGTTATCTTCAAAACACCTGCTTTTAAAAGTCCTTCAATTTGTGGTTCAATCCCTTGGATAGCTTCATCTTTCAACGGAAACTGACTTTTCCATGGAGGTCTAGCTCCTGGTCGAAGTTCAACCTTAACTGGTTGGGCTGACTTTACACGTCCAATATCAGTACTATGTTGAGACCACAGACACTCTGGCACCTGTTGCATCATCTCCTCTTTCAGGGTGTCTGAATCCTTCTTGGCACTGCAGATAGATTCATGTGTCATCCGTACAGCTTGTGGCTGTCCCTGTTCTTGAGCTGAAATCATGATTTTGAGAAATTGCTGATCTTCACTCCTCCAAATTGCCAGATTCTCTCCTGTAGGTATAAAAACAGCTTTCTCTGCTTCTGTCATCATTTCTCCTATATGCTTCTGCCCATATTCTTCAGAAATCAACAAGGTGACATGTGGCACACTCTTCTCGATCTCAAATTCTTTATCCAGATAATCATCTGTGTTTATCTTCATAGCTGCTCCTTGTGGTCCTAAAATTATGCAACTTGAACTAAGTTGGACTTTCTTTGGTTGATGATTCAACCATTCCTCTGAGTTTGATTGGGCAGCATTCTTGAAATACTTGAGCGTACAATGAAATGGATATTCCGGAAGCCTCGCATCTGGCATGTTTGCAACAATAAATTTTTCCCACAATTTAGCTGGTTCCAAAAAATCTGCACTGAGATTTCCAATCCAGAAGACTGAAGAAGCTTCGGTCTCCATTGTCATCAATAATTGGTGAGCAATTTATTTGGGTACTTCCACCAAACAGCCGTCTGGTGTGCATTTTATTGTGCAGTTCAATCTACACAAGGCATCTCTTCCCAACAATGCAATCGGTGTATGTTCTGATACCAATATCGGTATTGTAGTTTTCTGATTTTTATAGCAGAGCTCAATTGGTTCCGTTAGAGGAATCAGCTGTTTCACTCCCTCAAACCCGATTGTCCGAATCAGTTGATTGGACATGGGGAGCATCTTCAGGCCGAATACAGGTGAACGCAGCTCCACTATCCACCATCACTTCCAAAGGACGGTTATTTACTTTCACCTTAATCGTTGGATCTCTTTCCGGCCCTAATGCTACCAGCTGACACCCCCCTTTCGGATCTTCTGGGCACCTCTAGAATCCTGGTTCCGGACCCCTGTAAGGGTTAACCGGTCCTCCATATGGCCTCGACTGGCCCCTGTAATCTCCTCTGTAGTTTCCTCTGAAATTTCCTCTTGGTCTATTACAATCACGGGCAAAGTGTCCATCCTGTCCACAACTGCTGTAACACACTTCTGAGGATTGTTGAGAGTATGGGTTATATCTTCCTCCTCTTCCTCTTCCTACACCCCCTCATCCTCTTGCTCTTCCTCTCCAGTTCTGTGTCTGTCCAGAAACTGGCTGTGCATATGAAACCACTGGAACCACGAATGGTGGTTGAGGCATCTGGGGTTGGACTTGGCTTGACTGAAGTTGTGGCGGTGATTGTTGATTCTGTGGGCACTGGTTTTGCAAAACCACGGCCTGCTTCTTCTCCTTCCTCTTATTGTCCACTAGTTGTATTTGATTGAGTTTTCTAAGAGTCTCTCGGTCCTGTTCTTTCTGTTCATGTTCCTTTTTCCTATATAACTCCACCTGATGGGCTATTTGATCTGTATACACACCTATTGTCATACTTCCAAGTCCCACTACTTCCGCCAATTTTCTTCTTACCGGAACAGGCAATCCCTTCTGTATTTTGGTTCGCAAAACTGACTTTTCCAGTTGACTCACCTTTGGATCATTTCCTGTAATATTTCTCCACACTTGGTGGGCTCTCGACACATACGCTCTTGGATTTTCTTCTTGTCCCAATGGCTCAATCAAGATGTTGTCTGGATTCACATTTGTTGGATACTCATCTCTCAGTGCTCTCCACAGACGACCTCTACTTGCGGCAAACAACTCAGGATCATATACAGAAGTCCCCACATATCGATTAAGTCCTGCTCTCTGGAAGATTTTTCCCATAGCTGGAATCCCAACAAGATTAGCCAAAAGTCTCTTGATATCTCCTATGGCAAACTGTGTTCCTGTCGACATTTCTTCCAACTTTGCAATCCAAGGATGTGCTCCCTCTTGAAGAGTAGGCAACTTATCAAGAATATCTGACATATCAGTGTTCTGCAAGGGCTTGTACTCCAAATTCTGTCCTCGAATGAACACCGGCAGCATCTTCTCGCTTACCTTTCCCTTTCTTGAGCGCAATGTATATTTCTTCTCCACTTTTCGGGATCCTTTCTTCCGCAATTCTTCCCTCCTTATCTTCAGCTTCTCAAATTGCTCTTCCAGTTATCTTATGTCTTCTAGTTTAGTAGACCTCTCCAAGTATAGCACACACCGATCCATGTCTCTTTCAACTTCTTCTAACTCAGCTGTAGTAGAACATGATCCCGTAGCTCCTTTGATCTCCTCTTCTCCATCACTCTCGTCTCCATTTTCACTTTCGTCAGAGGTCTGATCTCTTATAGCTTGTCGTTTCTTCCATTTTTCTTCTCCTCTCTTTTCCGCTCTAGCCAGCACCCTTCTGATTGCAGGGGCATATCCTCCCATGATCTCCTCTTCTTCACTCTGATCACCATCGTCATCATCCTTTGTCTTGCTAAACCTCACTCTGCCCTTGGTTTCCAGATGTTTCAATTTCTTCTTACTTTTGGAGTTTGGATTCATTTTTATAGTCGTTTCTGCTTGTCCTATCTCTATTATAGTTCATCTTCATCTCTGATGCAGTAGTCACCCTTCTGACTGATCACTGGAAGCTGGGGATAGATGTCCTTAAACTCCGCTTCCTCCTCATAAGGTGGAGGTCTTTTCACTGATTCCGTATGCGAGAAAAGTGTATTAACTTCTGCCATTAATTTTTCTGTTATTTTCTCCTTTTTTGCCATTTCCTCTACACTTTTGTCTCTTTTATCTTTTGTAGCCTTTATCAGTTTCTGTCCCTCATTCTCAAACAACTTAAGCGTACCCAACTCTTTTTGTCTCTTTATTCTACGTTTTTCGCCTTTTTTCCCCTTCTTTTGATCTGCCTTGTACGTTGACACAAGCACTTGGATTATTTTAATAACATCCGGGTTAAGAGTCCCCTCTACTGGCCATGGCTGTTCAATATCCGGCCAGCGTTTGTGCCATTTTCCTGACAACTTGGCGATATCATTAACTAAAGGATTGTTCTTTTGTACTACATCAACCGGAGTGATTATTTTCTGATTGTTAATGCCCTTTTTCCTGTCTTTTTTCCACATCGTAGCAACTCTTCTGTATTCCTTTATTGTAAATTATTAGTTGTATATAAAAACTACCAATTGTTAAACTAAGAATACTTTAGGCTATAGAGCTTATCTTTACCCTCCTTCCTTTATTTATTTTATTTTATTTTTACTTATCTATTTATTTTTGATAAACGGCGGGTGTCTCACATCCAATATAGAAAGGTAAAGGAACCAGCCAACTTCAAAGCAATCCAAAAAACACTTATTACTCAGCAATACTACAGCACCAACACAGTAGTATTCAAACACACAGTCAATCAAAAAGAAGAACAGATATCCGATAAAGAAGAGAAAGTTCAATCCTATATAACTAACGATGAACCCACACCCCTATGTAGTAAATAAATAACCCAATAAACACCCAATCGCCTTAAATTACCAAATAATCTCGACACTGAATGTCCAACGTAGCTCCAAACAAAGCAACCCATACACATGGAAAATTCCCATGTATAATTCTCAAATGCATTAATTGATCAGTCTGTTGCCAAGTCTCTTGTCAAATGGTCACAATATGGAATATCTTATGCATAAACCTACACAGGCAGATTAAATATCTTCTGTAGAGTAATGTAGCTACAATATCCCATAAGGAAAAGCAACCCAAATATGCATCAGCAATGATAACTGTAAATGAGCATACACATATATATCAGGATGCAGGTATTTGTTAAGAGTTTGTGGATAAAACAGTTACTGGCCTTTGATCAAATCAGATCCAGGACTGCCCACGTTGTCAATTGTTAATCTTTTTATCTCACCAGATCATTCACCATAAAATGCAAGTGTTAATTTATTTAAGTAATCACAATTGTTATGAAATACTAATTTAAAGACTCTAGATAAAAAAATCATAGTTAGTCTCATCCATATTCCTATTTATAAAGGACAATACACATTATTCTACATTTCTGTAAATATATCAGTGTTAACCAGCTACTTTCAACTATAGTCCTTTTTCCAGATTTTTAAACCAAAACAGCAAAAGATTGCAAAACATTAACACAGGTTAGACTATGCAGCTAGAAATCAGCAAGACACCATGCAGATCATTACAACACAAACTCTTTCCCAGTTAGCCATGTAAAGTTACAGGAAACAGTAAAACATTAGCATAGCTACACACCAAATAGTATCCACATTCAGTATATGAAACCATGCAAACATCAAAACACAGCCAAGCAACACAGACCTAACCATCTCCTAGCACCACTCAAAGGTGCATAACAGTAATAAAGATAAGAGTAAAAAATGAAATAGGCTACATCACTCGTGAAGGATGCGTTAATATAGCACCAGTTAATAAGATGGTAAAGAATAATTAACAGATTTATGAATAATCAATCTACTTAACTCAAAAAACGTTTTAATCGTTATAATAATATTTCCCTTTTTTATCGATCAGCATAACTCTTATCTATAAATTTAATAGATCTCAATCAGATAACTTCATAATCAAGCAATTGCCACTTTAATTTTACCGGGCTGCACTCAACCCCCCTTTCTCCTTTCGCTACTCCATCTCTGCACTCAAGTGCAGGCAAGGAGTGGCCTAAACTTTCTGTGAAGACTTGAATTCCTAAAATTCCTAGACATGCGCAGTCCATACACCAGTGTGATTCTGTCGGGAGCAGAGCTCCACAGCATTGAAGCACACAACTAACCAAGGAGAATAACTAAAGACTAGATCGTTTACACAAAAGTCCTCCTAGGGGCTCATATCAATTTATGTCTTTTACCTAATTTAACAAAGTCCACCCAAAGAAGGCTCATACATTTTAACACATTTGAAAACGTTCTCTTGAAAAAGAGACTCATATTTTAACCATAATGAACAGAATATCTTTCCTTACTAAACTAAACATATATATCTAATATAGGATATCCTTATCACGCATACACAGCCTATCACATACAGCAGAAACACCATTGTTCACACACACCGCTGCTCACACGCACTCTCTCTCATACACACAAAAGTCGACATCATTCATGCATGTAATTCCTAAAAAGAGCCTGCTTTCCGCCGTATTTTTCTTTTTCTTATTTCTTTTTCCTTATTATTTTGCTACCTAGATATAGAAGTCCAATGGGAGGTCTGCGTCGGACATTATTCGTCAGCAATGAATCGATTGGCAAACCTACCATTGAACTGTTAGTCTACACCTCAGTTCTCAGAACTGGCTCAAACTTTTCATCTAATAAAAGTTCAAGACTACGGCCCATCCTAAAAACGCCTTTTTTCAAAGGGCTTTTTATCAGATTAACGGCGTTATCCTTTATTCTTTGTTCCTGTTATTTTCTCTTTATTCTCTTTCTCTTTTAGCGCATAAACACAGTATATGTACACTAGGACTTTGAAGAGATTGTGCCGAAAATTGCGTCTCTTCAGAAGGAGAAACCACACAAACTTGGAAGAGGTGGCCGTATTCCTGCAAACTGAAATAGCTTGTAATGGACAGATGCAAGGGTAGCGATGGTTACACCTACGTGCAATACAGAGAGGATATGTTGTATCACAATACACAATAAGACAATTGATCAACTTGTTTGATCCTGAAGGAGTGGCGCTCAGGCGAGCGCGGCACTCCAAGGATGTAACCCATATCTATGATGTTGCCTACATGGCAGCTGGCATGGCGGACATTCGCTCTAATGTGATTAAGTGATAAAGGAGTTGAATTTATTCTCGTCATGTTGACTTTATTCTCGACATTTCGACTTTATTCTCGAAATGCAAAATAAATAAAAATATCTTCCTCCTTATTTTTTTTCCTTTGATGTGGCCCTAATGCTCCGTTGTAGTTATGTAATAAATATCACCTAAAGAAAAAAAAAAACTAGTTATTATTTAGGTTAGGTAGGTAATTTGCATACTGTGTAAAATGAAAATAGACAGACATTTGTGTCTGCTGCATCTGTGTCTGTCTCCTTCAAAATGACTGACAGAGTGCCCCTAGCCCCCTGATTGTTATGGGGCTACAGTATTCCCAGTTCCTTGTGTTCCCAGTGTGTGTGTGTGTGTGTGTGTGTGTGTGTGTGTTTTTTTCCCCCTTCCATTGTGTGCCTGTTTGTCTCTCCCCTGTCTGCGTATGTAAGTCAAGGTGCATGTTCTTTACCTGTGCACTGCACATGATTAAGCACAGCTGTGTCTCATCAACTACTCAACTCTCCAGCATAAAAGCTCTGGTTCTGGAACCATAGCTGCATCTCATGGCCCTTATTTGATAGCTCCTTGACTCCTTGGTCCTCGGCTGAACCGGAAGTTGTTCTGTTCCTCCTCGGTGAAGGCCGTCTCAAAGCTCTTATTTCTGCCCCAAGGAGTGAGCATCGAGGAAGCATCATCGAGGAACTATAGGCGAGGATTCACAAGAGCAGCCTTCCCGGAAGCCATGCGGCTGAAGGAGTTGCTAACTCCGCCCACAGCTGACAAATTCATGTGACGCTTCAGAGGAAAGGACGTCTCATCCCGAGCAATTGATTGCTCGTTGCCTCTCTCCTTCCATGATTTCCCCGCGTCTCTCCCATGCTTTCTCTGTGGGAGAGACTAAGACATGAGGAAGGGAGGCAAGTGGAAGAGTCGAGGAGGCAAATTAAGCAACATGAGAAGCACCTCGTGAGAAGTTTATAGGGGAAATGTCTCTTTGGTGAAGCTGCTAGCATGATATACATCTAAAACGTGACTAGGGGCCCCAACTAGTTTGTAAGGCCCCAACTAGTTTGTAAGGGGTCACAAGCCACTAATGTTGGGAACCACTAATGTGTTGTACTTAAGTATAGTACTTGAGTAAATGTTCTCGGGCTTGGACCCCTAAAAACATCTATTTGGTTCTATCTGATGCTGTTCTGAGTTGTTAACAGCGTCTAACCTGCAAGGCATCAAACAAATGCTGAAACATTGCAATTAATTTCAGCATTTTTATGTTGGCAAGTAAACTAACTGCTAAATAATCACAATGCAGATGATTGCATTATCACATTTTGTCTAACGATATAAAGACAATAAGTCCCCTCAGCATTTATATTTGTCTCTCCATCAGTGCGTCTTTCAGTCCACAATCAACACACACCCTGCCATCTGATCGCGCACATCCACACCAACCTATAAAAATAATACAATTTAGAAATGTTAGTTTGTTTTGTTCAAATGAGTCACATCAATAACATTCCTGATATTATAGCGTATGGCGCACATGGGACTAATTTCACTAGATATTTTACACTTATTAAAAGGATACTGTGGGTAGACCCACAGTTAAATGTCAATATGACAACTTTGACCATTCCATTTGTTTTTATTGCCTCTCTTGCATGACATAGGCTAAGCTTGAGTGATTATTGGATCTTCAAGCGCTTAAAAAATATGTATTGCAACCGGATTATGCAAACTGAGAATATTCTATTTCTTCACTTGGAGAAAAAAGTGGCGGAGTGTCGTTCCAGAGCGCTCCAGCAGCACTACACGCATGCTTTACCACAGTGATGTGAAGAAAGATGTGAGGTGAGCACTGAATTTGCATCAGTCCAGGGGTGTGATTCGAATAAATGATGCCAAGTGAAAATGAAAGAAGTCATCCACATCACCCCCAGTGATGCCACTTTAACAGGTAATGATGGTGGATGGCTTGAGAAGTGCTTAGTGAGTAAGTACACAATCACAATACAGGAGGGATACAATATGAAAAAATGTGCTCTGCTTAGAATTTCAATTGGATTGCAGCTTATGTGTTTGATTACATTTCCATTTTATTGTGTTAAGGAGGAAGTGATGAAAATGGTTGAGACACACAGGTATGATTAAATTTGGATTTGAAATAGCAGAAGCAAAGGTGGGTGTGCATATTTTACACACTTTACATTCAGGAGTAGATTACAGGTGTTTGACAGCCATACTTTACAGTTTGTGTATCTGCAGCCAAAGGAAGACACCCACCATGCTTTGAGAAAACACAACCACAGACACAGAGACATACAGTAGGCTACAGAAAGATATTTGGCATACTGGAGAATATGATTCTAACTGGCACACTGTAACTGGAGTATGTGTCTGAGCCAAGGCTTTAAGAAGCTATGGAGAACACAACTGTGGCACCATAAGGGTTCAGCTGCTCTGAAATCAAAGTAATGACAACAGGAAGGAGGTTTATGCTTTCAGTGGCAACATATATTATTGTTTGTTTCACAAGACCTAACCCTGCCTGTTACAGCCTAACAAGCTAACAACGTAAACAAATAAAAGATGCTTACTACACTTACAATTGTGCAACAATTGTACAACTACACTTACAGTTGTGATACGTCGCTGTTTATGGTGTGCAACAGACTCCTCGTCTGAGTCTGGGTCTGACTGAGGCTCAGACATGCTTGGCTGAATCTGGGTGTCAGATCTGTGCAGAGCACCAGAACAAAAACACAGACGGTATCAAAAACACAAGATTCACATGAGAAATACTTTCAAAGTGCTGTTTAAAAGTACAAAAAAATAGAGGTACCTTAAGGATCTTAGCCCCACCAAGTGGAAAAAGTCAAGAAACGCCAATGACCCACCTATGTGGAACAAATACACCATTTCTCTGCAGTGTCATCTGCTGTGCCATGCTGTAAATTCAGATGAATTTTGATTGGCTGTCAGTGTTTCTATCGTTCAACAAATCACTCTGAAAGTGATCCCAATGATATCGTTCGCAGACTCACCCACTTAAGTTAAAATGATTTTTAAAACTATATATTTATATGTATCGTTAGTCATGTTCAGCTCCTGCTTTTAGTTTGTGTTTTGGTTATTTGTTTGCGTTTCCTGTTTTATTTTGATATCACCGTCTATCTCATTTCAGGTCTCTTGCCCTTCCTCCCTGTGTCTGCTTTCCCGCCTGTATGATTACTATCCCCGCCCCTAATTTGTTTCACCTGTTTGTTTTCAGCTTCCCCAAGCCCCATGCATAAATACTCACCAGTCCCACTTACCTCTGCCAGATTGTAGTTGTACGTAAGTCACTCTCTCCAGCGTTTTTCCTTGTTGTTTGTATTCCCAGTGTTTTCTAGACTTTTGACTGTTTTTTGACTACAAATTTTGCCTGGGACTTTGTGTACCTTTTCCTGCATTGTTCATTGAACAATAAATAGACTTACCTGTGATTCCCTGTGTTGAGTCGTGCATTTGAGTCCGCCATTGTACCGTGATAGTACAATCTGGCCAGAATGGCCCCAGCCGACTCTGAGGCTGTTAAATCAGCTCTGCGCACTCAGGCTCAGCGCTTGCATCAGCAGGAAGAACAACTCTCCATTCTTCGGAATGAGCTGATGGCAACGGCTAACCGCCAGGAGAACCAAGTGATCAGAGTGAGTGACCAGATTGCTCAGCTTGCCACTCAGTTTCAACGCCTTTCTACAAGAGAGTCGTCTGCCGGTTCTGGGACTGGGAGCGGATCCGCGGCTGCCTCTACTGGGTCGAGGGCTACTTCTTCGCCGTTCCCGCATCTCGCTCGACCGGAGAGGTTTTCTGGAGACTCTGGTGATTGTAGAGCATTCCTGACCCAGTGTGAGCTTCATTTCGAGCTTCAAGCAGCTGCTTACCCTTCCGATCGAGCCAAGGTGGCGTTCATCATCTCGCATCTTTCTGGAAGAGCCGAGTCATGGGCAGCAGCTGAGTGGAGCCAGAAGTCTGTAGTATGCGATTCCTATTCATGTTTCACTAAGACTTTTACACGGATCTTCCAACATGTTACTCCAGGAAGAGAGGCTGCTCGTGCTTTGGTGGGGTTACGGCAAGCTAGACGAAGAGTTTCTGACTACGCCATAGAGTTCCGCATCCTGGCTGCCGAGAGCGGTTGGAACTCTTTTGCTCTTACGCATTCCTGTGTGGTTTGTCAGCTAAAGTGAAGGATCACTTGGCACCATTGGACTTACCGGCAGATCTGGATGCACTGATTGCACTTTCCATCAAGATTGACAAACGACTGCTGGAGCGAGAGAGAGAGGAGTCTCATGGGAATATTACTTCAAGTGTCCAGCAGAGGGAGCCTTCGTCATCCAGAACTACTCATCGCACTCAAACTGCTTCATCTGGGTTTCACCGTCCGATGACGTCATCTTCCAGAGCCCTTCAGTTTTCCTCATTTACAACGCCAGAACTACATCGTCCGATGACGTCAGGTTCTGGGATGATGGCAGCCGAGGAGCCGATGCAGTTCGGTAGAGCTCGCCTTTCTCCAGAGGAACGACTACGTCGTACGAGAGAGGGACACTGTCTCTACTGTGCCCAGCTGGGTCATCACCTCCTGTCCGGTAAAAGAAGGGGCTCATCAGTAATCCAGAGGGCACTGGTGAGCCGTACATGTATTCCTAGTTGTCCCTTTCGTCCCAAGGTTGAAGTTACCTTGTTGAATGGTTCCGTTTCTCTGACGCAGGCGGTGTTAACCCTTTAAGCGCCAAAGTCGCAAAATTGCGACATGACGGTGTACTGAATCAAACAGCTGTTTTCTCTGAATAGAGTGTTATATGTCATTCATACTCCCCTCCACTAGTTGGCAGACATCCCGTACTTGGACCTTAGCTCAGAAATACGTCATGCTTCAATGCAAAATGTTCGAGAAAATCCCATCCAAACGTGACTTTTTTTGTCAAAAGCGACTAGCGACTTTTGTGGTGTTATTGGAGACTTTTGTGGTGTTTGGAGACTCGTGAAAGCACGTATTACTCAGCAGTTATGTGCTCAACGAGGAGCGAGTGCTGCCGTGAGCCCCTCCCCCATCCAAAAGCTCTCACAGGCGGTCAGTCTCTCAGTAGCCTCGCGCAGCGAGCAGAGAGGAGGCACACAGCGCTCCGCGTCCAGCCTGCATTGAATCACGTATGCAGCGCCGTTCTTGCCCTGGCTTACAGAGCGGGGTGTAAATGTAAATGTTTCTTCACTCTTACACAAAATAATTAGGGACACGACGCGGTACTGAATCAAACTGTTGTTTTCTCCGAGAAAAAGTTATACGAGGAGCGGGTGCTGCCATGAGCCCCTCCCCCGTCCAAAAGCCATCACAGGCGGTCAGTGTCTCAGTAGCCTCGCGCAGCAGTCACAGCCTGCCGTCAGAGCAGAGAGGAGACACACACCACTCCACGTCCAGGCTGCACATGAACAGCTTTCTGTTTACATGTATATGCTACTATATGGCACAGTAGTCATCATTTTGAACTGTTGGTTTGACCATATACAGTTTTCCTGTCCATTTGTTAGGCTTTGTGGTTGGGTGGGGGGGGGGGGGGTCTCAATATTGTTCATATTGTCTCTGTACTGTATAATAATAATGATAATAATGAAGAAGAGAAGAAAAAAGAAAAGAAAAAGTGTCCTCCATTAGCGTGGTGGTGGGTAAAAAAAAAAAAAAAAACTAAATAACGCCTACTGTTTACATGAGTTTTGTGGTGTAGTAATAGTTGTAGTTTACGACTGTTGGCTTACAATTGACTTTTTCCCTGTTCATTTGATATGTGGACAACATAACAAATGGATGGAGGGGGGTAAATCTGATGAAATAAGTTCAACTATCTTCTAAAATATCAGGAATTTCATGGAAATTACATAATCCAATATGGCCGCCGCCATATGACATCATAATATGCAAATTAGATGGGAAAATTTACTCCCGAGATAAACGTTAGGTTATTCTCAATATTTGTCTCATTTACACTTTGTCTCTATCTCAAACCACTTTCAAGCCAGAACCTTCTGAAATTTAGGTGTCAAAATCTAGTATTTTTAAAAATAATACCCGGCGCCTAAAGGGTTAATGGATTCTGGCGCTGACACCAGCCTGATGGACGTCAACTTCGCCAGAAGACTTCACTTGGACTCTGTGCTACTTTCCAAACCGTTGGAGGCGTCAGTTCTGGACGGTCAGTTTCTCTGGAGAATTACTCACTGCACCTCCCCAGTGACCATGACCTTTATGGAGGGTCACACTGAAACTATAACCTTTCATCTGTTTGACTCTCCTGCACACCCGGTGGTCCTCGGGTTTCCGTGGTTCACTTCTCACAATCCTCACATTGACTGGCTCTCGGGCAAGATTGTGGAATGGGGAGAGAGCTGCAAAAAGACTTGTTTCGCTACCCGCATTGAGGTGGGTGGTAGTGAGGTCGTCTCTGCCAGTGGCTGTCTGGAGGAACCAACGTCGGATTTTCCTGATCTCACTGACGTCCCTGAATGCTACCTGGATTTAATTGAGGTATTCAATAAGACGAAGGCTACTTCATTGCCACCCCACAGACCTTATGACTGCGCCATTGACTTGTTGCCTGGTACCTCCCCTCCCAAGGGCAGGTTGTTTTCTCTGTCACCTGCTGAGATGGGTTCCATGAAGGAGTATGTGGGGGCTTCGCTGAAAGCGGGCATCATCCGTCCTTCCTCTTTTCCGGCTGGAGCTGGATTTTTCTTCGTGGGTAAGAAGGACAAATCCCTGCGACCCTGTATCGATTACAGAGGACTCAATGACATTACAGTTAAGAACCGCTACCCATTACCTCTTATCGCCACTGCTTTTGAGCTCCTGCAAGGGGCCAAAATCTTCACCAAACTCGATCGCCGCAACGCTTACCATCTAGGCTGGATCAGAAGTGGTGATGAGTGGAAGACGGCATTCAATACTGCTACCGGACACTATGAGTATTTGGTTATGCCTTTTGGTCTCACCAACGCTCCTGCTGTATTCCAAGCATTGGTTAATGACGTTCTAAGAGACATGTTGAATGTTTTTGTGTTTGTTTATCTGGATGACATTCTCATTTTATCCCCAGACTTGCAGACTCACACCCAGCATGTGTGGCAGGTGTTACAGCGGTTGTTGGACAACCAGCTTTATGTTAAAGTGCCCATATTATGAAAAAATCACTTTTTCTGGGATTTGGAGTGTTGTGTCTCTGGTGCTTCCACACACATACAAACTTTGAAAAAAATCCACCCATGCTGTTTAGAGTGAGATACGGTTTCTGAATGTGTCCTGCCTTCAGTCTCTGGGTGAGCTGTTCAAAATCGGCACGGCTTGTGACGTAACAAGCCGAAACGAGCAGGCTAACCGCAACCATTAGCTCGTAGCGTTAGCATGCTAACGCTATGGCTAACGCTATGGCTAACGCTAGCATGCTACCTCGTTCTCAATAGCAAAGCACTGCTACAAAACACACAAGTTCACCATAATCTACAAAAGAACTACTTACATGTGCACCCTCATTTAGAAGTCTCCCAGCTAATCCTGCCTTGTAACTGACCAAAGTTGTAGAAACAGCCTTTCTTTTACTGTCTATGGAGCTAGCTAGCTGACATGATCTACATCTGAGCTACTCGGCATGTGCAGTGCAATCAAAGATAGTACAGAAGAAGAAGAAAAGAGGTCTCACTCTGTAGCTAAAACAGAGACCAGCTGAAAAGAGGATCTGCAGCAGTGAGAGAGAGTACTGCAGTACAACACAAATATGATGTTTTTTGAAAATTAAACCATGTAAACCTATTCTGGTACAACCTTAAAATACAATTATGAACCTGAAAATGAGCATAATATGGCTGCTTTAAAGTGTGAATTCCACATTTCCACAGTTTCATTCCTTGGTTTCGTGGTTTTGAGGGGAAGTTCTGCATGGACTTGGTGAAGGCAGTAGCTGAGTGGCCCACTCCTACCAACTGTAAGCAGGTGCAGCGGTTTCTTGGTTTTGCTAACTTCTACCGCAAGTTTATCAGAAACTTTAGCACTGTTGCTGCTCCTCTCCATGATCTCACATCTGTTAAAGTGCCTTTCCAGTGGTCCCCGTCTGCTGAACAGTCGTTTGCTCGCCTGCAGAGGAGTTTTTCTACTGCTCCTGTGCTCGTTGTGCCGGATCCTCCTTGCCTTGAAAACACCCACGCTTCGGACGTGGGTGTTGGTGCTGTTCTGTCTCAACGTTCCTCTGAGGATGGAAGACTTCATCCCTGTGCCTTCCTTTCCCGCAAGCTATCGGGTCCTGAAAGGAATTACGACGTGGGAAACAGGGAGCTGTTGGCCGTTAAAGTGGCTCTGGAGGAGTGGCGCCACTGGTTGGAGGGAGCAGAGCAGCCCTTTTTGGTGTGGACAGATCACAAGAACCTGGAGTACCTGCGCTCAGCTAAGAGACTGAATGCACGTCAGGCGAGGTGGGCATTGTTCTTTACCAGGTTTAATTTTACCCTGTCATATCGTCCTGGCTCTAAAAATGTTAAACCTGATGCTCTGTCTCGTCTGTTTGATCCTGATCTGTCTCCCTTGACTTCTACTAACATTTTGCCTGACACCTGTGTTATAGGGGCTGTAACTTGGGAGGTGGAGGCGAAGGTGAAAGAGGCATTGGAGGGTTTAGACGTTCCTGTGGGGTGTCCTCCAAATTATTTGTTTGTTCCTCCTGAGCTTCGTTCCCAGGTCATTCATTGGGCTCATACATCCCTGCTCACCTGTCACCCTGGATCCAAGAGGACCATGTTCGTGGTAAAACAGCGCTTCTGGTGGCCATCCATGAAGACTGAGGTCATGGATAATGTCGCAGCCTGTCCAGTCTGTGCTCGGAACAAGACTTCTCGCCAAGCGTCCGTGGGTCTTCTACAACCTCTGCCAGTTCCCAAGCGTCCGTGGTCGGACACCTCTCTGGATTTCGTCACTGGTCTACCCCCTTCTGACGGTAACACAACTATTCTTACCATTGTGGACAGATTTACTAAAATGGTGTATTTCATCCCTCTGCCGAAATTGCCCTCCGCCAAGGAGACAGCAGAGGTTATGCTCTCATGTTTTCAGGCTACATGGATTTCCTGCTGATGTGGTGTCGGATCGGGGTCCCCAGTTTGTCTCGCAGTTCTGGAAGCCGTTCTGTACTCTTATTGGGGCCTCCATCAGCTTGTTGTCCAATGGACAGATGGAGAGGCTCAACCAGGAAATGGAGATGGGTCTTCGCTGTCTGGTCTCCCAAAACCCAGTCACATGGTCCAAGCATCTGCTATGGGTGGAATATGTCCATAACACTCTGCTCTGTTCATCCACCGGTATGTCCCCATTCGAATGTGCCTATGGTTATCAACCTCCCTTGTTTTCTGCACTCGAGAGAGAGGTGGGGGTGCCTTCTGCTATGGCTTCGGTCGGACGCTGTCGACGAACGTGGACTAGAGCTCGTCAGATTCTCATGAGGACCAGGGAGGTGTACAAGAAACAGGCCGACCGGCGGAGGTCCGCTGCACCTCACTATCGTGTGGGTCAGAAGGTGTGGCTGGCTACCAAGGACTTACCACTGCGCACTGAGTGTCGTAAGTTGTCTCCTCGTTTTGTGGGCCCTTTCCCTGTGTCCAAGGTTATTAATCCTGTGGCCGTTACGTTGAAGCTTCCCAGGTCCATGAGAGTTCATCCCATGTTTCACGTGAGCAAGGTCAAGCCTGCCAAAGAGAGTGTTTTGGTCCCTGCCAAGCCTCCTCCTCCACCTCCTCGCCTCATTGACGGGGGTCCC
Organism: Sander lucioperca; assembly: GCF_008315115.2. Lineage (NCBI taxonomy): Eukaryota > Metazoa > Chordata > Actinopteri > Perciformes > Percidae > Sander > Sander lucioperca. Next base: position 26,176,995 of record NC_050178.1, on the reverse strand, counting down.
GTGTAAACTGTCCGGCGTCTCTTAGCAGTTCGAAAACCTTGGCATGGCTGTGGACGGCAGTTCCTGGTGGATTGGGAGGGGTACGGCCCAGAGGAAAAGACTTGGGTTTCTCATTTCAGGTCTCTTGCCCTTCCTCCCTTTGTCTGCTTTCCCGCCTGTATGATTACTATCCCCGCCCCTAATTTGTTTCACCTGTTTGTTTTCAGCTTCCCCAAGTCTAATGCATAAATACTCACCAGTCCCACTTACCTCTGCCAGATTGTAGTTGTACGTAAGTCACTCTCTCCAGCGTTTTTCCTTGTTGTTTGTATTCCCAGTGTTTTCTAGACTTTTGACTGTTTTTTGACTACGATTTTTGCCTGCCACTTTTTGTACCTTTGCCTGCATTGTTCATTGAACAATAAATAGACTTACCTGTGATTCCCTGTGTTGAGTCATGCATTTGAGTCCGCCATTGTACCGTGATAGGATAGGCCCAAGACTGTTAAAGCACACAAGTCCGTTTATCCAAAATTAGGGGTCAGAGACAATTTATTTATAAAAATATACGATTTTATTTCTTTGTTTCAAATGTTATCTATTAAAATAACAGGATCTTTTACGTTAAAAGAAAGCATAGAATGAATATTAGGAAAGTAATAAACAAAACAGGATTCAAATCAACAAACCAGCATGCATAATTAAAGAACCAAAATCAAACAAAAAGAAAAGAACAAAAACCCACATGCAATATGTACACAGTTAATACCAATATTTACAAACCAATGTCTGGGTGTTCAAACACTTAGCCGTGGTGATCCAAACCAGCTCTGTCCGTCCAGAACAGTCCCATACATCCAGACACTGTTTGTACCAGTATCCAGAACAATCTATACCAGTATCCAGAACAGCAGGAGTGGGAGGAGAAACGCGCAGGGGAGTGTTGGCCCCTTAGATAGCTGTGGCACCCGGCAGCCTAGCCTCCGCAGCAGCATGCACAAGGCTGTAGCTAGGTGCAGCTGTGATGTGGAAACGCACCATTAAAACAGGACCGCAATAAATTGTAAGCAAACAGGCAGACAAGGCACTTACCGCTTTACAGGACACGCCGCCCTCAGACCCCGGCAGGGGGGCACGCAATCTGCGCAACCACACAGCACCCAACCAAGGGGGGGGTCAGGACCCCCCCCATCTAAGGGTTGTCCCCCCCTAGAAATATCATTAAAACAATGCTGTGTATTGTAAATAACATAATGATGTATACTTAAAATATCTGTGTAAGTAGTAAAACAATACAAACCCCAAAAAATGCTTTTTAAGTTTAGAAACATTTTGAGTTCCCCCTCCCTAGCCTCACAGTGGTTTGGTCCACTGCATGCCGTACGTTAGGATCTGCACTAGACTCACAGTCACATCGGGTAGTGACAGGTATGTAGTAAGTAGGTGGTTCAAGGCTATTTTATTCACATTAAACATCGGATGAAGTTTTTCTTTTCTCAAATAGAAATTATGCTGAGTAATTAATGAATTAGTCATGACAAAATGTTCGCTATGTTAGTGTAATATAATGTAGCCTAGCTTGTTGGATAGAAATGCACCCACTACAACTAACGTTACCACAGCGATAAGCCTAACGTTATGTGTGTGAACTGACATTAGGGTTAATATTGAAGATCTAGAGTTGTGTTTTGCTCAATATGAAGTTAAGTGGCAGATCAGTTAAATATTTATCCTCTGTCCCAGAAGAAACCTAATATTTATGTGGAGGACGCAAGATCATTTCATAATTATAATATGACCGCGTGGTGAACCTATGAAACTAACTCATATTTAGACATCTGACGTTAATTTGTGTTGTTGTTGCCCAGATAAAATGACAGAGAAATGAAAAACAGGCATAAGATCCTTTTTCAGTAGGCTTACACCAAAACGCCAAGTAAGTACATTAAGTCCTCATATCAAGACAATTTGGTAACATCTTTATAGATTAGAATGGGTGCTTATGGAAATAATAACGTCACTATGTCACTGGCAAAAGGAGACAGAAAGAACTGAGGAACAGGGAGACCAGGGACAGTCAGGTGTAGTCTCAGGTAAGTGTGTTGAGCTTAGTTCATATTTTTGGAGGTGTGTGGCTGTCAGGGCTAGCAGATGAGCTTTACCAGTGGCTCACTAATTTACATTATGATCAGCTAATTTAACAAGTGTACAAAAGCATTGTATTTCTTTTATATGGGGACACTTTGAAAATAAATCATTATGTTTTAAGGTATTTTTGTGGCTTGATTGTAAACAACTTAAAAATAAATACATGGTTTTAAAGAAGAATATTTTGGTCAATTTAGTCAGCTTCTTCATTGAATCAAGAGAAACGCTGAAAAGAAGGATAATGGTACAGTCTCCATGCTACACTAATGATAGTATTAAGGCTTTCCTCTGTGTACACATGTCCTCTACGAGTATAATTGGCTGTATTATTTGTGTCCCCTTCAAAAATTGCTCTTCCGAAATTTTGTGTTTATTGTCCCCCCCTACTGTTATATCAGATTTACGCTCATGCACCCATAGGTCGAAACAGGGAGGCATGCAGCTTACCGAGGCACCCAACGCCAGCAGCCCAAGTGTTCATCTATCCACACGGGGACGTCCACGGCCGAAACAAAGTCGGCTCTATGAGAGAACGCTCATTAATGCCACCTGCACGGCAATACAAACAATGAAAGGCACGAAGGATGAAAAAGCGTCCTTACCACTCCGCAGCAAACTGACAACCTCTGGCGGCAGCAAAAAGCGTGCAGCACGCCAGCCCAGACACGTCTCCACACCCAACAGGAGAAGACGGAAACAAAACGAGTCTACACACAGGCTTAAAAGGAGCCCCCACTACTCCCAATCAAAGGGGATATGCCCCAGGTGTACTGGTGTGCACTCCCGTGCACAGGTAAGAGGGAGGGAAAAACCTCATCCTGTCACAACTAGTAAGGGTAAGAGGCAAAGTAGCACGGGTCATGCCTTCGCTATCATAGGAAAATAAATATTGTGTACATACAGGACTGTGTCAGGATGTGGCACAGACTGCAAAGCAATGGAGCATCATTCAAGTGGAAAAAAGCTGTTTTATTGGAGAGGACTAGAAAGTCAGGATTTGGATGTTTTGTGATGGTTTTATTGGTTTGGGATTTTTAGCTAGTTAACATCAAGATTTTCCCAGGAGATAAAGATTTTGTAGGAAGATAAAGCTTCCTTTTCATACTTGAAAGGCACTTTAATGAGAAAAATCTATAGAACCCTTATGATTAGGAATGACCAGTAGTGTAAATCTTGGCACACAAAATTGAAATCATTAGACCTTTTGGGCCTTTGATATTCGTTGTTATAAAACATTACAGACTGCTAATACCACAATATGTTGAGGTACAGTAATGAAGACCCCAAAACAACTACACATACGGCCACAAAATACTTTTCTGGGACCCCCAGTTTGTGAAAATTGACTTAACCCTTCCTTTTAAAGTATCAAGTGAAGTCGTTACAGAGAAAAGAATTCCACATCTTGGCCCTGAGAAATGGAAAAAAAAAAAGTACATATTCATAGGCAGACATCCAACCGCCCACTCAACCATGTCCGCTTTGATGACATCAACTCACCTACGCTTCAAAAGCATGCATGAACCATCACAGGCTTGAATTTATAAAATCTACACATATACCGAACCTTGTCTTAAAACATTTACGCAAATGCAAAATACACTTTTACCCCTTCATCTCTCACAAACCCATTCCAGCTGACACTGTGATTTGATGTAAATGTCGCTATGTGTATATAGGTCTACTGGGTGTTGATTTGCTCATTATATACACACTTCCTCACCAACACTAACCACAGTATGCATCCAGTATACCACATGTCAATTTAAATGGAAATAACTAGAGTCATGGCTCACAGCAGACATGGACAGGAGAGAGAGTTTCTTCTGGAGAGACATCCAGAAAAAGACATGAAAAATAAGGGGCAAGGTTAAAGACATGTAAAGGTCAGGAGGGAAAAAGAGAAACAGAATGGTAAAGCAGGTTATACTACTGCTACCTTTATCATAAACAACCTGAGCCAGAAGATCTGCCCTGTGGTGCATAATTTTAAAGGAATAGTTCGAAAATGTTTTTTCTTTAGAAAAAATATTACAAACGTGAATGGCACTAGAATATGATATGGCTTTTTGACGGGGTTCGGTTTCTGCCGAACCGTAGAATTTTTTTCCACCGAACTGAACCATACTAGGCTGCTGCTCGTTAGCTAACGTTAGCTTTCTAATTTCATCCAACCAACATGCCTTCTGTAGTGGAATGGCTTCAAGTGACGACCAAAAACGCTTGTCTTTCACTGTGAACATTTACTGTTCAATATGTTGCAGTTTTACACACAAGAAAGTGAACAACTTAAGCTTGACGGACATGTTTTGCATCTAGCGTCTCACTTTCATCTCAGTAAGCTAGCAAGAGTACACAACAGACAACTTCCGTGTAGGCTACTTCAAAATAAAAGCACTTCCTGTGATGGTTCGCAGTAAAACTAAATTACTGTTCAACAAATAAGACTATCTTTTCACATATCAGCTGTAAATCAAGTACTGGAAATAATGTAAATAGTGAGTTGTAATCACACTACAATTTACCATTTCCTGTAGACTGTTTTAAACTAAACAACATGAATGTCTTATTTAAGTGCTTTAAACAAACATTTCACAACACCTTCATCATACACTGGTTAGCGAAAATTTGCCAAACAAAATTGTCACTCATCTGGCGATAGCAATGTGCTTTCCTACGATTGAAAAGAGCGTGTGAATTCAACATTAAGTTGTTACATTTAACTATTTTAGAGGCTGTGGATGTTGTTTACTTCATTAATGTGTTTACTGTGTTAATGAACTGAGGATGGGAGTAGGATTCGGTATTCGGATTCGGCAGAATCTTAACCAGTGGATTCGCTTTTATTGAGTCTGTCTTGTCATTTTCTATCATCTGCTGGTATGGAAACCTCACCGTCAAGGATAAAAATGCGCTTTTAAAAATTGTGAATGTGGCTAGCAAGATAGTGGGTGTGAAGTTCAGTAGCCTTACAGACATTTTTAACAAACAGATTTCTAAAAAAGCCATGTCTATTTGCAAGGACACCACTCACCCTCTGTACGGAGAATACTTGCTATTACCTTCTGGCTTACGTTTTAGCACTCCCTTGGCTCTTAAACAGAGATACAAAAACTCTTTTATTCCTCGTTCCATTCAGGCACTCAATTTAGCTAAGAGGAGGTGATAACTCTTGCTTATCTTAATTACCCCTGTATTTGTTTTTATTTATTTCATTATCATTATTGATTATTACTTTTAATATGTCCCCAACATAACTTTGCTACTATTGCTGTTTTATTGCTGTATTTATTGTTTAGGTGTATATTTTCATGTCTTCCTGCTGCATACAAATTGCCCTTCTGGGACAAAGAATAAAACTGAACTGAACCTCAGGAGGGGGAAGCGGGGAACCATCCAAGCTGTGTACAGTAAGGATGGGACGCTGTTGACCTCAATTGAGGTCAACAGCAATTGAGGTCTTGTGGAAGGAGCACTTTGAGGAACTCCTAAATCCAGCTAATACGCCCTCTATGGTAGAAGCAGAGCTGGAGGATGATGGGGGATTGTCGTCAATTTCCCTTGTGGAAGTCGCTGAGGTAGTTAAACAACTCCACAGTGGCAAAGCCCCAGGGATTGATGAGATCCGTCCAGAAATGCTTAAAGCTCTGGGTGTGGAGGGGTTGTCTTGGTTGACACGCCTCTTCAACATTGTGTGGAAGTCTGGGGCGGTGCCTAAGGAGTGGCAGACCGGGGTGGTGGTTCCCCTGTTCAAAAAGGGGACCAAAGGGTGTGTGCCAATTACAGGGGTATCACACTTCTCAGCCTCCCTGGTAAAGTCTACTCCAAGGTGCTGGAAAGGAGGGTTCGGCCGATAGTTGAACCTCGGGTTGAAGAGGAACAATGCGGATTCCGTCCTGGTCGTGGAACAACGGATCAGATCTTCACCCTTGCAAGGATCCTGGAGGGAGCCTGGGAGTATGCCCAACCGGTGTGCTTTGTTGATCTGGAGAAGGCGTATGACCGGGTCCCCCGGGAGATACTGTGGGATGTGCTGCGGGAGTATGGGGTGAGGGGGTACCTTCTCAGGGCCATCCAATCTCTGTACGACCAAAGCGAGAGCTGTGTCCGGGTTCTCGGCAGTTTCAGTAAGTCGGACTCGTTTCAGGTGAGGGTTGGCCTCCGCCAGGGCTGCGCTTTGTCACCAATTCTGTTTGTAGTATTTATGGACAGGATATCAAGGCGTAGTCGGGGTAGGGAGGGGTTGCAGTTCGGTGGGCTGGGGATCTCATCGCTGCTTTTTGCAGATGATGTGGTCCTGATGGCATCATCGGCCTGTGACCTTCAGCACTCACCGGATCGGTTCGCAGCCGAGTGTGAAGCGGCTGGGATGAGGATCAGCACCTCTAAATCTGAGGCCATGGTTCTCAGCAGGAAACCGATGGAGTGCCTTCTCCAGGTAGGGAATGAGTCCTTACCCCAAGTAAAGGAGTTCAAGTACCTTGGGGTCTTGTTCGCGAGTGAGGGGGCAATGGAGCGGGAGATTGGTCGGAGAATCGGCGCAGCGGGTGCGGTATTACATTCAATTTATCGCACCGTTGTGACGAAAAGAGAGCTGAGCCAGAAGGCAAAGCTCTCAATCTACCGGTCAGTTTTCGTTCCTACCCTCACCTATGGTCATGAAGGCTGGGTCATGACCGAAAGAACAAGATCCAGGGTACAAGCGGCCGAAATGGGTTTCCTCAGGAGGGTGCCTGGCGTCTCCCTTAGAGATAGGGTGAGAAGCACAGTCATCCGTGAGGAGCTCGGAGTAGAGCCGCTGCTCCTTCACGTCGAAAGGAGCCAGTTGAGGTGGTTCGGGCATCTGGTAAGGATGCCCCCTGGGCACCTCCCTAGGGAGGTGTTCCAGGCACATCCAGCTGGGAGGAGGCCTCGGGGAAGACCCAGGACTAGGTGGAGGGATTATATCTCCAACCTGGCCTGGGAACACCTCAGGATCCCCTACTCGGAGCTGGTTAATGTGGCTCGGGAAAAAAAGTTTGGGGTTCCCTGCTGGAGCTGCTACCCCCGCGACCCGATACCGGATAAGCGGACGAAGATGGACATTTTCTCCCAGGACAGTAATCCTTGCTGAATCCACCAAAGTAAACTTCTGACTATAAATTGGAACAAAAAATAAATCCAGTCTCACATAAGTGTTATATATTTAGTCAGATTCTGTCATATAAATGTACTGTCAGGCTGAAATGTTCACTTCTAAATTCCTGGACAAGCAGGAGTCATGTCAAACATTTTCCTAGTAGTAGCCTCCCATGGATCTAACCAGGGAGCCAGAGTGAAAGAAGATGGTAAAGTTGACTCATTGGTAAAGTTCCAATATCACACCAGGGTTATTTTACCTTTTAAAGAATTAGAAAGCATTAAGGAGAAGAAATTATGTTCTTGCTAACATAATAACGAATAAAAAATGTTGTTGCATCATAAACAAAAAACCTTTACTTTGCTAATTATGTTGATCTATCATGCTGTGTAGTGCTAATGCTGAGGAATATTATAAATAAATTATTTAATTTTGCTTTATGTAACATTTAAGAGATCCTGTCTGTATTTTGTCTTAGAAATAATTTCAGTTTTGTACTTTAACAGAATTAACAAAATTGCTTTTATCTACCTCCTGTGTAGGCTTTTGACTACAAAATTGCTTTTATCTACCTCCTGTGTATGTGTGTGCACAGCATACAGCATGGATTTTCTCTTAAGAGCATAGATTACACATACACACACACAACAGCTTGATGAATGAAAGGTCGGCTCTGCGCTCTAATAGCTTTGACTTGCTGACATTTTTTGTCCAGCCTTGGAGAAAATAGAGACACACACACACACACACACACACACACACACCCACCCAGGATCCACCTACACATGCTCTTAAACACTCACATTATCAGGCAGGCATGTACTTTACGGACACATACATACTGAACCACACAAGGATGCACATACCTGGGGAATACAGACACTTGCATAAGGACTGAGTTGTGCATCAGTTAGCCTACAGGTATCTTCAACATTGAGAAACTGCAGTATCCAGCAAGCTTGTATAAAGTGTTGCTAATAAGCTGGCTGTTTCACAAGTTTCACAATTCGATTATTTGCTATATTAAAATATGATGCTTCAGAAAAGAAGTGACAATGATGGAGAGGCAGAGAGAAAGCATACTCCCTGATTCCCCCGCTCTCCCATCGCTCGTTCTCCTCCGATGTATCATAGTAACTGAAATGTCAAATCAAGCGTCAGCGTTAAATACTGAAGTTCCTGTGAGCTGCTTGCTGCCATCTCCTGCTGCTCAAGTGTGACTTATCATTCTGCCACAAAGGAAGACATCTAGAGTTCCAGATACTTGCTGAAAATTATGAGAACTGTGAGCAAGAGGGTGAGGCACATCATTAGGGCCCGTGCTTGAAAAAATGAATTTACCATTAAGAGTTCAGAGAGACAAAGGACTATGTAACACAACAGCAAAGTGTTGCAAATTATTTCCCACATAAAAATGTAACCAATGAAATAAGTGTTATAAACAGTATTTTAATTTGGTAGATGAGGGAGTGTGTAGGTAGACATTGGAGGGTCAGTACAGACATCACACAGGGAGAGGATGGTCTTACTGGATATTAGCCACTCATGAGACGCACTTAGGAGACGCCAGGAGAGCAATGATGGGTTTCATGAGTTATGCCATTTCTTGTTTGATTAGTTTTTTTTGCACTTGGAAGCTCTTCCTTTCACACTTTTTCCAATAATATAGGACTTGAACTACCAACATCAAGAGGAGCAGGCTAGCCAAAGGAGACCTACCAGCCACACAGCTATCACCACCAGTATTTTCATAATACATCAAGTTACTCGGGTGACACAGACTACACCCCTAAGGGTTTGGGTGAGTCAAACCTGTTCCCTGCAGGGCAGGGAAATAGGACATGCTCAAGAAAGACAAACAGGCACATCTTTATATCAGAAAAACAAACTGCAGGACCAAGTTAATTAGGTGGAAGATAGGCCATGTTTATAAATTCCCTGCTGTAACCCAACATTTTGCTGCATACAGACCACCAGCATTTAAAATGGTGCTGAAAAAACAGAGCCCAGCGAGTACAAAATGTATGAAAATATCAGCTTACTGTCACAGGGTGAGTGTGTATGTGTGAGGATGTATGTGGTGGCTTACAGTCAGTGGCGCAAAAAAGTGCGCAGCACCATGGGGGCGACAAAGCGATGGTAAAAAATAAATAAAAAATAAAATAAAATTTAAATAAATGTTTTGGTATTTTCTATATGTAGCTGCTGTTGTGCGTTTCTTAATCATTTCTGCATTTCCTCAATTTTATATAACATTTTAGAGGACTAACATGCTAGATTAGGCGCCCTATCTCATAAGATTCCATCATAGAATGTTGACATAGAAGAGGGAGCGGGGGGCTGGGCTGAGCAAGCAGGTATGAGTAGTGAGTTGTCGTCTATGGAAAAAGATGGATAAAGCAAAAAAGCTGTCAGGGGCTAACAATAGAAAAAGAAAGAGGGAAAAGGAGATGGCATGTCAAGGGATGAGACAGCAGTTAAATAAGTGGACAGTGAAAGGCAACAGGTAGGATTTAAAGTGTGACGTCTTTGCTTGGAGGCTTGCAAATATTAATGTAGACTAGCTAGTGTTTGCTAACACTGGGAATGTAGCAGCCAAATGGGGTTTTATGGCCAAAATTGTTGCTGCATACCCCTCTGACACTGGGTAGTTGCGCCCCTGGTTACAGTGAAAATACACTGGGCGCGTGAGCGTCGCGTATAGCGAAGATGCATGCCTGATCCCACGCCTGGCCATTCATACCGGGTGCGTATATCAACGCGCCGGTCACAAAGCGATCCTTCTCCTCTCTCTCTCTCTCTCTCTCTCTCCGATAGAAAGAGACAGGATGAGTGGGGAAAACTGTGGTAATTGTAGCCTATATGTGGCTGTGTGTGTGTGTGTGTGTGGCTGTGTGTGTCACTCTCTCTGTCCGTCCATCGGTCTCTCTCTCCGTGTGCCTGATCGCGTGTCTCGCTGTGAGAAGTCAAGACAGCCAAAATCACCATGAACCTAGGTGTTTTATTTAGAATGTGTTTTTATTTTATTTATTTATTTTTCTTTATTTTTATAAAGGACAACACACATTAATTAACATTTCTGTAAATGTGCCAGTGTTAGCCAGCCAGCTAATTTTCAACTGTAGTCCTTTGGCCAGATGATTTTAGACCAGAGCAACAGGAAACAGCAAGACATCAGTACAGTACAGAAATCAATAAGACACCATAAAGACAGCTAGAGCAACAAATACGCTTTCTGAATAAGCCATGCAGTTACAGGAAGCAGCAAGACATTAGCACAGTTACACATCAACAGTATCGACATTCAGTACAGGAAGCCATGCAAGCATCAAAACACAGCCAAGCCACTCATGAGATGCGCTTAAAGTCATACTCCAACCCTGTGACATTACCTTCAGCAATGTACTTTCATATTCTCTGATTTAACCTTCTCTGTCAGAGTATAAACAGCTCCACACAAGATCAATAGTTAACTGAGAGTTGTAAGACAGGACTTGATGGTACAATTGTCTTTTTAATAAATAGAACTCATAATTTATAACCGTTAGCAATCGAGCAACCACGTTTGCTAACTGACACTTAGCAAGAATGCTGATTTACAGTTAGCAAGCTTGCTTGTTTGGAAAGCTTGTTATCCTCTTCAGTAACTCTTTTTTGAATGACGTTATGTACAATCAGTAGTGATGGCCAAATGAAGCATCATGAAACGTTGTGAACCATTTTCTTTATTTTCTGAACCACCTAGATGGCGATCTTGGTTTAAAGAAAAAGGCTCAAGAAAGGCTTTCAACCCTTTGTTGAACAGAGAGCGCCATCTAGTGGGCTCAAAAAATAAAGAAAATGGTTCACGAAGCTTCATGAAGCTTCATTACTAACAATCAGAGAACAAAAGGCCAGGGGGTAGTCAACAGCACAACACAGATAAAATGAAAGAAGCTTGCAGAGCTTTTGTGACTGCTAGTAAGTTCCCAGCTGGCTAGCGTGTTAGGGCAGGGATCTTCAACAGGGGGTCCGGGACCCCTAGGGGGTCCTCAGAGTCAATGCATGGGGACCGCCAAATTATTGTTAATTTTTGAAAGTTTTTTCAAAAATGTAAGTCTTAACATGAATCCAACATATTATTAGCAAATATAAATCCCCACTGCTTACTGACCTATAGGTAAGGTAGTCACTAAGATTGCCATCCACAGATACAGTTCATCCTAAGAATCCACTGTGCCACATGTATGTTTAACATTAAAACATGATTTATAAAATCATGCCAACAATTTTTATGTTAATAGCTTAATATGCAAAAAAGGTATGTGTATAAAGGCTTCAGGCTGCCCTACACATTATTGTAGGCCTATTTTATCTCTCTTTCAGTTAAGGGCTTTTTCAGTTTTGGCTTAAAAAACGTTGAAGACCCCTGTGTTAGGGGTTAAAGCACCAGCGACAGTAGTCCACCTCACCCTGCAAATATCACTCCTTCACCATGGCTCTCTATTTTTTTTTTTTTGGGCTTTTCCACCTTTAATTTTTGACAGGACAGCTTGGTAAGAAAGGGGAGAGAGAGGGGGAAGACATGCAGGACATTTGTCACAGGTTGGATTCAAACCCTGGTCCTCTGCGTCGAGGCATAAACCTCTCAGTATATGTGTGCCTGCTCTACCACTGAACCAACCCGGCCACACAAAATTCTTCACATTTTACAGATACCAAATCTTTACATTTGAGAAGCTGGAACCAGCAAATGGAAAGCATTTTTTAAAGCATAAATTATTTTCAATGAATCCATTAATTGATTATCAAAATTGTTGTCAATTATTTTTTGTTTATTCATTAGTGCAGTTGAAATTTAAAGTGGGAACCCTTTTACACATACAGGTCAACTAGTCATATGGAGTACTACTCAGCCTTGAAGACATTACCAATGGCTTAAAATGTAGAACAGAAAACCTACATTACAAAGTGGATCCATGGAGTTGTGGGCATTTAATTGACAGGGAAAAACATGGTATTGGTTAAATTATGGGAAATTATCCTTTTTCAAAATACTTTCCTTGTTAGATATTACCAAGCATACCAATATCAAAAATAAAACAGGAGCATTCCTTGAACATTTTCATCTGATTTGCATCCCACTGATAGCGCCTTTTAACTTTTAGACACTGCGACATTAAACATTACATCACAACTGATTTGTTGAGATAGATATTTTTGGGTGGTGATGCATTATATTAATAAGTACATGTTTAACCTGTCCTTTTGAAGTAATAGGAAATAAAGGAAAACAAAATGTCAATCTGTTGCCTTGCTCACAAATCTTCCTCCTTTCTATTTGATGAATTCATCGGGGTCCTACTATTGAGTAGGAGGATTCACAACTGTGCCATCACTTCTTTCCTCCTCTCAGTCCCGCCTGTAAAACTCTTCCTTACACTGTCATTCCTGTTCCTTTGATCCCTGGTGCGTTGTCAACAGGTCCCAGTCTTGAGTGGGTGTCTTCACATCCTGTCACTTAACTGGAATAACACTTATTTCTCCCCTGTGACAACTATGTTTTGCTTTCATTTTCGTTCTCCCAAACCCTACTGTATAATCTTTTTTTTTTTTACTTCCTTCTACCTTCTGTCCCTCGACGACACTGCTTCCTGTGACTACTTCCCAAAAGTCCGTCAAATCGTATACTGCTGTCTACTCTTTCTCCTCAAATTTTCTGTTACTTTTTTCAATCCATTACATACTTTGTTACTCTCCCTGTGCTTAGAACGTCTAGCATTAGCGCTAGCCTCTGTTGCTGCTGTTCTTAGCTCTGTGTCTAGTCTACTATAGTCTAGCCTACCTGCTAAGCCTTTTTTCACTTTACAGCTAACAAAACGATGCTAACTTGTAACCAAGGTTTGTTGTTGCAGAATAGGGGGTCTCTACTGGAGACGTGTCCGTGAACTAGAGCAACTTTTTTCGGCTAGCCTTAGCTTGAATGTCACAGGCACTCCAGACAGGCCGCAGTAGCTTCAGTGGTTTCCCACTCACAAGCCCTTTTGGTAGTCATATGGGCCCATGTGCCTCCTCCCTGCCTCATCATTAGTGAAGGCCAAATGAAGCTTCATGAACATTTTTTTTTGCTGAACCCACTAGATGGCAATCTTGGTTTTAAAAAAAAGGCTCAAGGAAGGCTTTCGACCCTTTGTTGAACAGAGAGCGCCATCTAGTGGGTTCAGAAAATAAAGAAAATGGTTCATGAAGCTTGTAGCGATCGCCACTTTTTGGTCCTACATGTCCTGCGTTACAGACACCCCCCCAGTGCGCCTCTACAATTACGCCAATTGTATTATTATGCCAGCCCTTGGCAACGAGTAAAAGGTCCCGTTGTTCTTTAGCCTTGTTCTAAGCGTCTTCCTTTCTTCCTCTGTGATTCTACCAGAAAACCCCAACCCTACGGAACCTGTTCTTTTTTGTTTGGGGGTTTTGCTACGGTTGTGATTTTGAGAGGAAAAGGATCTATTGAAATTTAAATTGTGGGGTTTGTTTGGGCTGGGTTGTACAATACACTTTATTGAACTGAAATTACTTGTGTTTGTGGGTTTATTGTGTCTGCTGAAACCTTACGAGTTACTCTGGTTGTTAGTAGGAGCTATGCGAAAATATATGGTCCTGTGTATATTTGACCTCTTCACTAAAAATATAAATTTGTCAGAGTTTCCCTCTGACTGGCACCCCGGCAAGGTCAAATCGTTACATAAAAAATGGCACCCCAGATGGGTACCCACCATTCAGGAAATACTGGATTCACTGGTTGGCTCTGTTGTTGGCAGTAGGGACATAACAGCTTTCACCCGTCCCTTTGGCCTTTATCAATTCAAGGTTGTGCCCTTCGGACTTAAAAATGCACCAGCAACTTTCCAAAGGTTAATGGTAATGACTTTTGGAGAGCTGAAAGGCATCATCTTTTTTTTGTTTCTTTGTTTTTTCTGGATGACATTATCATATGATAATGTCATCCAGTGAGGATGGTGAGTATATACTCACCATCCTGGGAACAGCATTTTCATGACCTTCAGGCTGTTTTGCGCAAACTCAGAGAGCAAAGCTGACCGCCAACATGAAGAAAACTTCTTCTAAACCTCCCTGAAGTTCCTGACTCACATTGTGTCAGCAGCCGGAATTCAGGTGGATCCCGACAAAACCAAAGCAGTGGAGGAATTCCCTATGCCTTCTAATCTGAAGGCTGTCCAGCGTTTCATTGGCATGTCTGGCTGGTATCATCGGTTTGTTCCAAACTTTTCTCAGCTGGCGGAACCCCTCAATGCCCGGAAGCGCAAGGGAGCCAAATTAAGATGGACACCTGAGTGCCAGACGGCTTTTGACAACCTGAAGAAATGCTTGGTCTCGCCCCCAATTCTAGGGCATCCAAACTTTGACCTCCCATTTGTTGTGTACACCGACGCCAGTGATGTGGGTCTTGGAGCCATGCTGGCTCAGAAGACTGGGGTGGGAACTGAGGAAGTTCTGGCATATGGCAGCCTAAACACAGCAGAGCGCAACTATTCAACCACTGAGAAGGAGTGTTTGGCAGTGGTGTGGGCTTTGGAACGATGGAGATATTACCTGGAAGGAAGATCCTTCAGCATCCTTCAGGAAAATTCAGCACTGCTATGGGTCTTTAAAATCCAAAAGCCCAGTGCACGTCTCACTCGGTGGGCCCTTCGGCTACAGGAGTTTACTTCACGGTGGAATACAGAAAAGGAAAGTATAACACCGTTCCCAATGCCTTATCCAGAGCCCCTCATGATGCCAGCTCCAGCTATTTACCACCGGCCTGCGCCACTCTGCTCTCGGTGAAAGGGGAGGGGAGGAAAGATCTGCCCTCAGCTGATCACCCACAAACTAACATGATGGAGAGGGTAAACCGAACATTAAAAACCATGATTGCTTCCTTTGTACGAGAAAACCACAAACATTGGGATAAAAACGGAGTTCTGTTTTGCCCTGAATTCAGCCGTCCATGAATCCACTGGAGTACCCCTGCAGAACTAAACCTCGGTTGGCCCCTCCGAGGACCAGCGGATGCCCTACTCCAGTCATGGGAAGCCACCCCTGATACTTCAACTTACAACACTATCACCAAACTTCATGGTTTAACAATATTTACACAGGATAACCTCACAAAAGCAGAGAAAGACAAAAACAAAATTACAACAAAACTCACAGAGAACAGTTTCAAGGAAAAGACAAAGTATGGCTCCGATCCCAACGGTTATCCAAAGCAGAAAAATAATTTACTGCCAAACTGGCTGCTAAGTGGCTTGGGCCTTACCGAATTGTTGCCCAGGTGGGACCGGTAAACTATGATATTGTATTGGAGGATACTGGTGAAGGGAGGAAAGTTATCCATGTTTCACGCTTGAAACCCTGTTATCCCACAGCTAAGGAAGTGGATAAGTTGGAAAAGAGCCGCCTCAGGGACATTTTTTTGGAGGAAAGTGATGATGAGGACTTTCTTGGGTTCCCTGCCACTCGCCATCTCACTCTGGCATTGACACTCACCCGTGGAAGAAGCTGAGTCCGTCCAATGAGCTCCGTAGCTTGCCAGCCCTTGGCAACGAGTAAAAGGTCCCGTTTTTCTTTAGCCTCGTTCTAAGCGGATTACTCATCTTCCTTTCTTCCTCTGTGATTCTACCAGAAAACCCCAACTCCATGCTCACAGCTGTACAGTCTCCGGAGTGACGTCGGAATATTGGCCGTAGCCGGAGTTAACTCCGCTAAGGAGGCAATCAGAGATTATCACCTAAAACCAAGAGGCTTCACTATGTTGGTTTTTGGAGTCCTGCAGGGAACCTGACTGTTCTTTTTTGTTTGGGAGTTTTGCTAGGGATCTCAAAGTGAACGGTTGTGATTTTGAGAGGAAAAGGATATGTTGAAATTTAAATTGTGGGGTTTGTTTGGGCTGGCTTGTATAATACACTGTATTGAACTGAAATTACTTGTGTTTGTGGGTTTATTGTGTCTGCTGAAACCTTACGAGTTACTCTGGTTGTTAGTCAAACCGTTTACAAGCTTCATGAAGCTTAATTTGGCCCTCACTAACAATCAGAGAACAAAAGGCCAGGGGGTAGTCAACGGCACATCACAGATAAAATGAAAGAAGCTTGCAGAGATTTTGTGACTGCTAGCAAGTTCCCAGCTGTTAGGGGTTAAAGCAGCAGCAACAGTAGTTCTCCAACGCACCCTGCAAATATCACTCCTTCACCATGGCTCTAGAACCAGATATGTTGCAAAGAGGTACAGATGAATTTTCTAGTGTGACTTTGTGCTGCAACTAATTACTTTGATTATTGATTAATCTGTCTGTTGGAAATGTAATCAATACAATGTAAGAAAATAGTCAAAATGCCTATCAAATGTTAAATTTAGATCATTAAAAATTCCCCTAATTTTACAAATACCAAATATTTGCTTCCAAATCCATTTGCTTTCCTCTCTGCTCGAAATAGTAACTCTAGACAACTGTGATATCCCAAAGTTCAACAGTTCAGAATCTTGATGTTATGTTCGATTCAACCCTTTCTTTTGATCAGCACATTCAAGATATTACCGAGATCGCCTTCTTTTACCCATGCAACATAGTTCAAATCTTTTTTATCTTTGGTTGATGCAGAGATCCTAATTCACACTTCTGTATCATCCAGACTGGATTATTGTAACATTTTGTTGTCAGGCCTGCCACATGCTTGTACTAGAAGTCATCAAATGGTTCCGAAGGCTGCAGCAAGAATCTTAACTAAATCTAGACAGGGCCATTTCTTATCATGCCCCCTTCCTCTGAAATCATCTTCCTAAATCCAAACTGAAAACCAATATTTTTGCCAAAATTCTACATTGCCACAGAACATGTTAGGAAGCCATTATACTTCTAGTTCCTCCGGGGTGGGTGGGTGGACCCATTCGATTTCTGTTTTGCGCTGTCTGCTGTGGATGGACTTTATTCCATTTCGGGCGACCGAGCAATCTGAATCATATACAGTACATAATACAAATACATAAAACAGTATTTTTTTATTATTGTTATTTTTATTGTATATATCCTCACATACAATGTGTGACAAATACGTCAATATTACGTATATTATGTATTTTTTTTTCGGACTTGCTGGGCGGTAATTACTACGTCACTTCAAACTGAGCAACTTGTCCCACGGTTGCTGGTGACAAAATCACTCATTTAATATGTACATTGAAGCGATATTGGCGTTAAAGAGCTGCCTGCTTGCTGTCCGATTCTCTGATATGAATGACAGCATTGCATTATGAGAAATAGGCTATGAATGCGCTCTGCTCGAAGTGTTCTGTCTTACAGCATACTGTAATATTTTACTGGTAATAAGACCGACATAATAACATAACATCTAGTGAATACATGTTGATTAATATAGCATTATAGTTTTTAAAATATCAATAAACAACAAAGCAATACAGCTTCCCTGGTAATAAGGGGACATAATAACATTAAAAGAAATAAATAAAAAACTATGATGGCATCTTGTGAATAAATAAAGCAGCGGTTATAGTCCTAAAAATACCAATAACAGCAAAGCGACACAGCTTTTCTGCTGCAGCCCGACTGACAGAAAAAATATGTGGTGCAGCCACGAAAGATGCTTCCAAATGAAATACATTAGTTTAAAAATTGTGCTGAGCATCGTGAAAAAAAAACAGAAAAATCATGTCCCTGTACATGAATCAATAGATTAAATTTCGTGACTATTTCACGAACTGCACTGGGTTGTGTAATCATGTCCCCTTTATAATGGAGTGTCAGATCAATGGGTGGTGGGTCAGGGTATGGTACCTGGACATCTGGAAGGAGCTTGCCTTCACAGCCTTTATTACACCTGTACAGGTGCAACTTATATGAATATGGGTGCTAGATATAAAAAATGTTTGCTGCTTCCTTTTTCCTCACAAAATAAAAGATATTTTGTTGTTAGTGCAGACACAAAGACTTTCACTGTCACCTCCTCCTAATGTATCTATTATAACTTGACCCTTATGTCAAAAACAGCCTGTAATCACAGTCTGGAAGGTACAATGGAGCAGCACCGGACCTCAAATAATGGCCTGTGATCAAAAAGTCGATTCTCAGAACGCATTTCCCCCTCTATTTCATCTGGATGGCTCTAGGGATGGCAATGTCGGTCGATTGGTTGGTCCGCCACTATACTATGGTGCAGACTGACATATTAAGAACTATTGAATTGCCATCAAATTTTCGACAGACACCCGTAGTCCTCAGAAGTAGTTTCCTCTAGTGCCAGTTTATGGTAAGTTTGTATACTGATGCACCCCCCTCCCTGTTTATATATTCACAGCCTCTAGACCAGCATCAGTTGCTATATTCTGCCATAAGTAGTAAAATGCTTTGCAAGCATTTCTCAGCTTATAATACAATGGTTTAATTTTAAAGAAGTAATATTCAGAAAGGCACTTATAGAGAACAAGAGAACAGCCGTCCAACAGCAGGCAGTTGAAGTGTGGGGCTCCCACTTGTACTATTTATCCTTGGATATGTTTTTTCTGTTAGTAGAAAACGTTATGCATTTGACTTACTTAAAACATGAGATATTCAAAGAATGTGGTTCTTTTCGGTGCTAAAGGGACCCTCTCAACTGGGATAGTCTGAAAGAAAAAGGTAGACAAAGGGGATGGTATGAGTTCTGATGCTCTGTCTTTAAGACATAATGACAGGTTTAGCAATGCCATTTAAAGATCAGCATGGAATCTGGTAATGCTTTGAGCTTCAACTGACCGAGAAAGAAGTGTAACAAATAACATAGAATTAAGCATTGTGCTAGTTCATGCAGGACATGGAAGTCATAGACCCACTAATTGAATTATCATTCCAGCCAGTCACAACCAATCACAGCCATTTTCACATCAAGCGGTCCATTTAAATGTCTCCCTATTCCTCTCTGCTTCCTGCTACTCCAATGCTGCCTCACACCGCTGCTGCTGCTGGCAAAGCTTGCCTCCACCACCCCAGCCTCCACCTTCCCGGTTTTGGGTGTCATCATAACTATATCTGAAATTGTTTTGATGTCTTGGATTGGGCCTACTCTTGTGTACAGGGGGGTCTCAGCAGCGGGCTCACTGTGTCATCTTAGCATTGCAGCTTGGCTGATCCAGGGAGCATCATCAGAACAGAGCCTTCTTCGCCAAGTATAACTGTATTTCCATTTGTTGCAATAAATGGTTAAATCTATGACAACATTGAGAGTGAGACTGAAATAACAAAATGGGACAAATCAGAAAAATCTAAATGAAATAATGACATAATTGGGTTAAAGTCTGTGTTGGCAGTGCAAACTACATGGTCTACTGGGGACAACCTTGGGCGAGTCTAGGGAAAAAGCCCTTGTCTGCTTTTATGTCCCAACTAATGTCTGGAGCCAGTACATTTGAGTTTAGTGCTCCAGTTCCACACCCATGGGACCTTTTCTGTGCTGCAGATATGGTAATTGCACAACTGAGAGACCATGCACATTTAGCAATTTGAGTTTTCCAGGCAATTGAAGAAGTAAAATCACCTGCTAACTCCTTCATTACCCCCCAACAGGACATATGTCTAGTCACATCATGTCCTGTGTTCTATTGGTTCTAATATTTAATAAGGCTACATTTTAATAAGTGTGTACTGCCAACAAAAGCAGACATCAAGGGACAGTAATGAGAAATGTTTAAAAGCCAAATCCAGATTTTCACTTCACAACCCAAAACCAGATATTTTGTTGGAACCTGTCACATTCAGATTGGGTTCTGATACTTTGTTGTGTAAAGCTTGGGGTGTTGGCCAAGTTTGGGTTTTGTTATTTATAAGTACAGTGTATTAAAGGTATAACGTGTTTTTTTTTTTTGCCAGCTGAAATAGACAGCCAATGGCAGGATTTATCCCCATCAGGTGAGTCAGACTAGTAACTTGCTGACTCAAGTGATGTCACTTAAGTCGGTTGGCAATATGGCGTTAGAAAGGACCTGACCAAACCTCTGTAGGCCATCTTTGTTACTAGTATAACACACCCAAACCTCCGACCGAAACCGTCAGTGGTGAAATTTCATTGTGGATAATATTGTTATCAGGTTTTGACCAGAAAGAAAATGTTTGGAATATAAAAAAAATATATATATATATATATATATATATATATATCTGTGGTTCTGCTGCATTGATTTTGATACTCATTTAAAACTGTCATCAGGAGTCCGACAATATTGGATGGAGTTTCGGCCTCTGTTTTAGACCCATGCAGAACTCCACTGTATAGGCAGCCACCAGAGTGCAATGGTACAATGTAATGATGCCAAACCTGATAACACAGCATATTTGGTTCAGTTTTGAGTCAGTTGAATAACTGCTGTCTTTGTCTTGGCTAGTGTGGAATATAAATTTAAAAATGCAAGTTCCACCTGGAAGCTTAAGCAGTGGTCACTGTGTGTCAGCTGCGTGGCGTGTCTGTTTTTATTTTGGCTCCCATGTTAACAGGTTAGAGCTTGCACACTGCCTGCATGACATGCACGTCTCAGGCACGGCTCGAGCCGCGCCGAAAACGCGTGCATGCTAGAAATAGGACCAACGCCTATTTTTCACGCGAACGGCAAGCGTGTTGGAAGCGTTTCCAGGCAAAAGTAGAATACAAAAAGATGTTTATATGTCATTTTGACACAAATACATTTAATAGATGACATTTTGATGTTTGAAAGTCTCTTGGTTTTGACATAAATGCAGATATAAATGTAATTTAAAAAAGAATTATAATAATAATTATCGTTTTTCAAATATTGCACCTGTCAATACAGAACGAAATATTCTGTAGCCTATTTTGCCGTCAATACTGCCGACGTTGTCTTTGCTTTTATCAAAACACGCTATTATTTCATTTTATCAATGGGAAACATACATGTGTACAGACAAGGCTAGCAGCAGCAGTGCCGTGTTAGACACGTTTCTGGTATGCAAAGACATAGAAAACGCCACGCAGCCGCCACGCAACTGACACACAACAGAAACGCCACGCTCACGCCACGCAGGCAGTGTGCAGGAGGCCTTATATTATGTCACTGGGGATACCTAATTGAAACATGCTAACTCATTTGCAATGGCAACAGTCGAGTGAGTGTGTTATAAGAGCAGGGCAAAAAAAGCTGTGAGCACATTATATAGGATGTATACATAATGAATAATGTAGAGTGAGTGGTCATTATTGTGAATTAAAACCTGCGCTCCCTACATTATCCCACTTATTACACTACTACTTACTAAAAAGCAATAATTTGGCACAAAATATTGATTTAAAAATGATTTTATTGATTTAGAAATGGTCCTTCAGAATGTATGATCAGTCTGTTATTCATGGCAGCGGTCTGCTATACAGAAATAACAGACCAAAGAATGCAAAGCCATGTAATAAAGAAAAAAAAAGTAGTATGTGCCATCATTCTATTTGTATACTGTGGTCAGAAAGTTAAAGCCATATTATAATATTCCTACCTGTGTGCATAGTTTTATATTTAGGATGGATCAATACACATTGGTATTTTATTTTCGATTACTGATTGACCATATTCCAATGTTTGAGTGTCTGTTTTTAAAGAGAGAGTAACAACATGTTAGCAACTGTACATTTCTTATATTGCATTTCTTTGTTGTCTATGCTGCACTAAATATAAACCAAACTGGGCCCATGCCACTGCTTTTGACTCGCTTTACACATTTTAACATACGATAAAATCTTATTGTGGTAAAATCAAGGATCTCCTTCAATTCTTTTTAAAATCCTTTATATTTTTTACTGGAAAATATTGTCCAAGAAGCAGCAGTGGCACTTGCTGGAGAGAAAGTTTAAACCAAGTTTGCTGAGAAGCTAGACATAAACATGACAAGAGATAAGAGTTGAACTGCAAAGATATGGGCTGTGCTACCACAGCTTCCACTGTCCTGTTTTGCTTATCTTGGACATTCCTCATTCTTCCAGGAGCTCCCAAATTGTAGACAGTCCTATACCAAATAATTAATGAATTACAAGTGTTGTGCATTAGCTGATGGGTACCTGCTGACAGCACCTTGACTCATCAGTATCAGCTGACTGCTCACATTCTACCCATTCTTGCTAGAGACCTAAACCAGACATTTTGGCTTTGGCTCAATTCCATCAAGTGTCCCAATAGGCCATGCCAGTGAGCCATCACGTACAATACCAGGACATTGGAACTGGCTCACCTAAATGGAATGTCATTTTTAATGTTATCAGTCACCCTTGCTTTTCCTGCTATAATATGTGTAACCAGATTAAAATATACCATATATTGTCATAAAAAATATTGTATTAAGCTAAAGATATTTGTAAATATATGTTCTTAGTGTAGCAGTATGAGTTTAACTCCTAACTACCTGGCGCTCTGTTGGCCAATCACTGCCGCAGGGCCCCGTATAAAAACAGCTAGTTGTCCCCCTTCCGCCCTCTCTTGCTCGTTGGTGACGGAAGTAGTGTTGCCTACAAACCTATTGCCTATTCAGTGTGGTACAAGTGTTGTACGGAGTAACTACGCCTCTGCCATGTGGTCATATGTGTGGGCCATGGTCTTAATTGTGTGAATGTAGTAAAAAGGGGTTAGCACCCCACATTATAATTTGGTTTGTTTCTTTTCGTTTGTTTTGTTTTCAATTCAGTTAGAAGTGACAATCATATTTTGTTTAGTTTTCTTTTCATTAGTGAGTTTTCTACTTAAAAATTGAGTTTCTTTGGTTATGTTGTTTTAATTATAATTAGGGTTTTGTTTCTTTTGGATTTATTGCCAAGTCTTTTCTTTTGAATTTCTATTCTTGTTTTGTACTGCCTCCTGGAACCACTAGTGGTTCTGGCAGTTTATATTGTGTCTATATTGTGTTAAATTTTCTTTCAGTTTGTTCTTTTCTTTATAACCTCGTATATTGATTTTGATGTTCTTTTTGTGGAGTGACCCCTACTAATTGTGTGTGTGTGTGTGTGTGTGTGTGTGTGTGTGTGTGTGTGTCCCATTTTTTTGTTCTCATTTTAGTTGCTGAGAGCCGAAGGTGGTGGTGCTGGTGTCCGGGTGGTGGTATGTGCTGTGTCCCCCCGTTTTCATTTGCTGTATCCACTGTTGTGTGTTTTTGTGTGTTCACGGGTGACTTTCCCTGGAATCCCTCACTGCCTTCGTATTCCCTTCTCCTCCACTGGTAAGCCTCAGCACAATTATTTTCTCCCCCTTTTGGTAAGAATGTGTTTTAAACTGTTTTGTTTTTAAATTGATTGAAATAAAATGTGCTTCTTTTAAAAATTGAACCTCGAACCACCTGTGTGTTAAATATATTAATCTTGCAATTGGAAGTAAAATCATTCATTAGTAATTGAAATCATGGGTGAAATTCCCAGGGTGGCGTTGTCGGTGTGTTTGAGGTAAGTTTCATCTAGAATACCACCTCCTCTATTCTGTCTGCTCTCGTGCCGCCACATTAGTAAAAAAAAAAAACACACTAGGCATTGTTAAAAATATGGTCAAAAAGCTACTTTATGAAAGGTTAAAAAAGTAAAGTGTAAGAGATATGTTTAAAAGACACAGATGTATAGTTAATTTAAAAAAATATATATTGTTTTATTTTGAAGAGTTCATGGTTGTAAGAGGGAGTGGTATTCGAGAATAAGAGTAATTCTGGTTGTTCATTGGGTGGGATTACATGTGGAGGAAATAAAAGAGTATGAGTCTGTTTTGAGATACTCAGGCTACATATTTTCTGTGAGCAGCTGGAGATAATTCTACTCAAAGTTTGTTGAACTCGTGTTGCTAGCTCATTAGCCAATGGAGTGTATTTTGTTAGCATTCATTAGCAAAGTTAATGGACTCTTAGCCACTGTAGCTATCCCAGCTATTAACTTCACTTAAGCGTTTTCAACGTAGAAACCCTGACTCTGATTCTCCACTGGGTGCGTCTGTGCTGCGTTCCAGTTTTGTTCCGTCCTCCGCCATGCCACACCGGGAGCGTCTCAGACAGGGATGGAAATTAGCACCCACCACCTGCCAAATGCGGGTGATTTTGCGCAGTGGCGGTTAAATAGAAGTTGAACACGTTTTCACAAAGTATTCTTTATTGTAAATTACGTTAACTGAATTAACAAACTACACATGCCAAAATGTCTGCTGTTAAACAGACTTTCTGCATGTTATTTCTGATTTTTGTCTGGTTCAGTGTTTTGTTTTTCGCACTGTTGAATTTAATATGTTGTTTGGGTCTTTTGACTGCACTCCCAGCAGTCTTCCTAATGCTGTTAGGATTCATTTAGGACGAATCATCCAACAAACAGCCCCAAATAAAGCATGAGAACAATTTGTTGCAACAAACTTCTGAGATGGATTTATGACTGAAATGAGCGACAGACTTGAAATAAACAAACAGGATGTGTGGGTAGAAGAAAAGACAGCAAAACAACAAGAGAAATCTGCATCTTTAAACTTTTTCTATCATCATACCTTCCCTCCTTCCCTCCCTGAGTGTCTCAACATGTCCCGAATACTCCTCACCATCAGACGGGGCATTACATGACATATGGCCATCCATAATTCAAGATGATTTGAGTACACGTTGCTGAGATGCCGTTTTCACGGTCATAAATCCAATTTGAAAACTCCAGCTTCCTGAGCTCTTGATGCCTCCAAAATTACTCTTGGGCTTAACTTTTTAGATTTACACTCATGGTAAGGAACTATATGACTTAAGTAGTAATGTTAAAACTGTGATTTTAGAAATTAAAATCTTTAATGTTTAAAGAAATTAAACAGATTTAAAAATTCTGAAAAGATAATTGTTTTTTTACACTGAAATATAAATTCTACCAAGCCTGAAACATATAGAATGCCTTTTTGGTATAACCCCAAACTGACTGGGATGTAATATTGCATATACTTTTGGAACATACAATGACATACAATGACATACAATGACTAATACAACTATTATCTTTAAAAGCTGAGACAATCTCTTAGAAAATACTTTTAAAAGCCACAATTACACAGAGTGAGAATGGAAATGGAAAGGAGAGACATCAGAAACACACTCAAGTTTAGCTAGTTACATGATCAACTTTGATGAAGACATTAAAAATGTAACTCGTACAGTAATTTGTGTCAATAATTAATTATTTTTTTAATGCCCTCTCTCGCAATGTTAAAGGTGCAATATGTAATATATTTACTGTATTAAATCCAAAAATGACCACAATATGTCATCAGGTATTAAGGAAACATGCTAAGCTGAAATAAAATCTTTTCTGACAACAATGCTAAAGCCAATATTTTCTCCTTTGAAATTTCCGTTCTGTGACGGAATGTCTGTTTGTGCTTTGGCCTGTGTGTTGTTATCAACTGCTCATTCTGACAGCCAGGCCGGGTTGCCAGATATACCTGTAAAAACGCAAACCCAGTGCGCTACAGCTGTAGTACAGCCATGGAAGCAGCAAACAAACAAATGGGATCAACGGAGATAGATTCTACCCAACCTAAAAAAAACCTTGGCATGTTTCTAACAGTTGCGTGACCAGAGACGTAACATACCCCGGGTAAATATTGGAGATGTATTTGAAAGATGGCTTAGAGCCCAAAAGGACGCTGAGTTGGATAATTTCCTCCCGAACAGGTAAGCATGAAGCTTCAGGCTAATTTATCACGTATACAAGGGACAGGCATTTTTACATTTGTGTACTCACATTGACTTATATAGAGTACTCAAGTTGGTTACTCGCAAAAACAATTGAGACACAGCCAGTAAAGTGATCCCGACTGGTCCTGGCTAACGCTGCCATGCTAACACACCATAACTGCTAACTTTAGCGGAGGACCAGGCAAGCGGGCCACGGCTGTTTACAACGTGTAGCCGTTCAGCGGCCGTAGCCGACAAACGGAGAGTAATTTTAAGCCTAGAAAGTGTGGCTGTCAGCAGTGTTACCAACTTAGCGACTTTGTCGCTAGATTTAGCGACTTTTCAGACCCCCTTAGCGACTTTTTTTCACAAAAACGACTAGCAACGAATCTGGCGATTTTCTGTAGAAAAGACGCCAGTATTATCCGGCAAGCACGCAAGGTCTTTCTCTCTTGTGGCTAGTGGTGGGCGGATCGATCCAAATATTGATATTGATCAATACCAGTGTAATGAGATCGATACATTAGTTTCAGTTTCTCTCCAGTATGCACTGCTGCGGTTTCATCAAAGAGGCGACCTGGCTGTCTGTCTGTGTCAGTGCCGCTCCTGTCACAGCGTGGAGCAGGCACACTTTGCTCCTCCCCCCCTCTTGTCGAAGCATCTGCAGCAAGGTCCTATTGAACTGCTCTACCTGTCCGTTAGAGGAGGGGTGGTAGGGGGTAGTCCTGGTCTTGGTAATCTGCAGGAGATTGCACACATTTCGAAACACGAAATTATGGCCTTGAACCGTGTGTAACTCAAGGGGGGCTCCAAACCTGGCGATAAAGTCATATACTAGCTTTCTTGCAGTCGTTTCAGCACCTTGGTCAGGGACAGGAAACGCTTCGACCCATCTGGTGAACTGATCAATAATGAGAAGAATGTACTTGTTACCAGAGCTGGACACAGGGAATGGCCCGAGGATATCAAGGTACAAACGGTCCAGGGGTGCTTTGCAGTTTGGCTCTTTTTGTTGGTCCTGTGGTTTTGCATGCACTGCAGTGTGGACACCTCTTGACAAACAGGTGAACATCTCCGCCCATGCCATACCAATGGTAGCTTTGACGCACACGCTTGAAGGTTTTAGCTTCTCCCAGTTGACCAGAGTATGGAGGGTTGTGGCATGACAGTAGGACTTCCTTCTGCATGGACGCTGGAACTAATAACAGCAAGGTTGGGTGCTGGTCTCCAACTCTCTCCCAGGAGTAATGGAGGATTCCTTATTTCAGTGTGACTTGGGGCCAACAGAGCCAGAACTTCCTCACTGCAGGGCTCTCGAGCATCACTTCATCTTTGGTGGGGAGTGTCCCTGTTTCCTTCCATGTGTGAAGGGTGGCGAGGACAGGATCTGCTTTCTGGAATGTTGCCAGTTGCTCAGGGCTAAGGGATTCAAACCAGTTGACTTCCGGGCTCTCTGGCAAGGGTGCAGATGGCTGATCTTCCACTGACTGAGTGCCATCGCCATTTGTGTCGCTTTGGGGCTCAATGCACCTTACTACTAGTGGCACCACGTCATCACTTGGATCCAATTTGAAAGGTCACTGTGAGTCCATGTTTAGTAGGTAGGTCTGGTGTAGGTCTGCAGGTGCCGTGTTGCTCTTCAGAATACTTTGGCACAGCTTCTCTGATATCACAGTTGTTTGAGCTCCAGTGTCTGCCACAGCTTGCTTTGGAATCCCATTTATGTCAGGGGAATTTGTAAACTCCCACCTCTCTTCTTTGTGCAGCCAGTCTGCCGACGTTGTAGTTGGGGATCTGAGTTAGGGGCTCCATCTGACTGCAGCAGGTAGTCTGTATGCCTGTCACTATGGTTACGTGCAGCCACTGGGCTGGGTGGCCTAACACAGTCCTTTCTGAAATGTCCTGTTTCCCCACATTTAAAACATGGGCCGACTGCTCCACAATTTGGGCTTGGTGTTTGAGAGTGCCCTCTGTTGGGTTGCACCTGCTGATAATTAGCTTCCTCCTTATTGTGGTTGGGGGGTCTTTTTTCCCAAAGCGTTGAGTGAGTTGCTGTACCAGGAGAACATAAATCTTCCCTTGTGTGCTCTGGTAACGAGCAGATGTACCGCACTGCAGCTCCTCTTAAACACTCGTGTAGCCTGTCCACTTGTTCTATAGCACTCCACCCATATTTCCTGGCTTGATGTTCAAACGGCATCAGAAAAGAGTCCCAATCCTCATTTCCATCAAATATGGCTAATTTAGGCCTCTGGGGTTCTGGCAATGTGTTGTATAGACTCCAGAATTATTTTGCCTCCTTTCATCATGGTAGGCAAACGTGTGTTGGATTTCACGCTCAGAGTTTCTAATCTCTCTGCATCTGCTGTCAGGTTCAGGAGTTGTAGTCTGCCTTGATGGGCCTAGCTTCAAGATCTTTGATTTATGACCTCCAGTTCAGCCGCAAAGGGAGCACGATCTCTTGGTCTAGTAGTCATATCAAAAGGGGCACTTGGATCAGGTGCGTGCCTTTCTCTTATAGAATGCATTGAGATTATGTCCTCTCCCCCCTTGGCAGTAGTGAGTGATGGTGGGGTTTGTTGTGCAGCTGATTGTCCTGTTATGTGTGAAACATCAATTGTAGGTGTCTTGTTTGTTGATTTTGATTTTCCAACACAGCTTATAACCATTCGGGAGCTGTTTCTGCCTCTGCAGGACCTGCTGTAGCACCTTGTAGTTCCTCAGTCATTTTTTTGTTTTATTTGTTTTATTTTGTTGGGCACTTCCTGTTGTTCTCTTATTGTGAAAGGAACGGACCGGAAGTTGTGCACTGTGATGTTGCAGCAACTTGACTACTGTTTTCTTCGCCATCTCTTTTCTCTTTTCACACTGTCACTGCCCGATGTGAGTCGAGTGCAGATGTGAGTCGCGCATGCGTCACTTTGCGACAAGTGGCCTACAAGATGCTAACGGCTTTTTGAGCTAACGCACAGTCTATGAGCTAACGTTAGCAATCAAACAATCATAGATAGCTAAAACATTTTTGAAATGACTGCTGCTGCTGGCTACAAGTTAGCAATCAAACACAATAAAGGCTGTCACTTAATGGCGTTTTGAGCTAACGTTAGCAATCAAACCGTCATAGATAGCTACAACGTTTTTGAAATGATTACCATCTTCTGTTATTGTATGTAAAGAGAAACGTTTATTATTTTATAGATTTCACAGTCGCGCATGCGTCACTTTGCGACAAGTGGCCTACAAGATGCTAACGGCTTTTTGAGCTAACGCACAGTCTATGAGCTAACGTTAGCAATCAAACAATCATAGATAGCTAAAACGTTTTTGAAATGACTGCTAGCTAAAAGTTAATCAAACACAACAAAGGCTGTCACTTGAATGGCATTTTGAGCTAACGTTAGCAACCAAACCGTCATAGATAGCTACAACGTTTTTGAAATGATTACCATCTTCTGTTAT
Organism: Sander lucioperca; assembly: GCF_008315115.2. Lineage (NCBI taxonomy): Eukaryota > Metazoa > Chordata > Actinopteri > Perciformes > Percidae > Sander > Sander lucioperca. The sequence goes on along the minus strand of NC_050178.1, from coordinate 26,147,605 downwards.
TGTATGTAAAGAGAAACGTTTATTATTTTATAGATTTCACAAATTTCAGTATGACACGTTATGCCGTAAACAGTTTAAATCTGAGCATGCGCGACTCACATCTGCACTCGACTAACATCGGGCAGTGACACACACACAGCCGTGACGAGTTGTAGCTTAGCTTTAAGTTATTAGTTAGCTCAGGATGCGTCTGGATATAATCTTTTTGATTGGATTCACTCACAGAAGTTTTGCAGAAGATCCCACTTCTGACACCAGTTGTCGTGCTTTACCTTCCGGTGGGATGGAGGTGCATGGGTATATTGAGACACACGACAAGGGATCTTCTTTTACGAACTTTACTTGGCTCCGGTAGCAGGTTAGTTTACAATCACAGCTGATGTTGTTCTGGATGATACACTGCGTTGTTTTGGCCTCTAGCTCTGACACAGACAGCGTTTTAGCAGTGTCCATACAGTGAGCCATGAGCGCCGTACAACTAGTAGAACTGAATAATAAGTCTCGCGATGGTAAAACGTTATCTAGATAGCTGCGTTGCATTTACTGACTTAACACTTGGCTCAGAAGAATTAAAACAAAATACAAGACTATGCTTATAGGCTTATGAACAGGGTTTAAAATTAGCACCATCCACCAGCCAAATGCTGGTAAAATATGCAATTGGCTGGTAGATTTGCTTCACTCACCAGCCAAAAAAATCAGTGGTAATCTATTGAGTGGCTGGTAAAATTTGAACATTCACTAGCCATTTGACTGGTGGACGAAAAATTTTATTTTGATCCCTGCTTATGAACAGCTTAACTGCCTTACAATATAATTGAATTTGCCTTTCATTAAAAGTAAATCTCGAAGCAAAACTGGCTGGGTTCAAAGGGGCAAAAAGCCACACAACCCATGTTTTTGTCAACACTGCCCCTAACTTGGTTGTAAATGACCCAATCATTTAACATTTGGTGCAAGGCCTGGTTTTATTTAACAGTGTAAAGAACCATACACCTTATCGTGGTGGAGAGGTTTGTGTGTCCCTATGAACCTGAGGGCTGTGTTGTCTGGAGCTTTGTGCTCCTGGTAGGGTCTCCCAAGGCAAAGTGGTCTCAGGGGAGGGGCCAGACAAAGAATGGTTCAAAAACCCTATGAAAAAACGAGGTAGAGATGGAGTGACCCTGCCCGGATGAAGCCCGGGGCCCCCGTCTGGAGCCAGGCCCAGATGGAGGGCCCGTCAGCGAGCGCCTGGTGGCCGGGTTTGCCACGGAGCCCGGCCGGGCACAGCCCGAAAAAGCTACGTGGCACCTCTCTCTCCAACCCATGGGCCCACCACCTGTGGGAGGAACCGCTGGGGTCGGGTGCGCTGCCACATGGGTGGCAGTGAAGGTCAGGGGCCTCGACGGACCAGACCCGGGCAGCAGACGCTGGCTCTGGGGGCGTGGAACGTCACCTCTCTGTGGGGGAAGGAGCCGGAACTTGTGCGGGAGGTGGAGCGCTACCAGTTGGATCTGGTGGGGCTTACCTCTACGCACAGTCTCGGTTCTGGAACCATACTCCTGGATAGGGGTTGGACTCTTTTCTTCTCCGGAGTTGTCCAGGGTGTGAGGCACCGGGCGGGTGTGGGGATACTCACAAGCCCCCGGCTGAGCGCCGCTACGTTGGAGTTTACCCCGGTGGACGAGAGGGTCGCCTCCCTACGCCTGCGGGTTGTGGGGTGGAAAACTCTGACTGTTGTTTGTGCGTATGCACCAAACAAGAGCTCGGAGTATTCGGCCTTCTTGGAGACCTTGAATGGAGTCCTGTATGGGGCTCCAGTGGGGGACTCCATAGTTCTGCTGGGGGACTTCAACGCGCACGTGGGAAATGATGGAGACACATGGAGAGGCGTGATTGGGAGGAACGGCCTCCCTGATCTAAACCAGAGTGGTTGTTTGTTGTTGGACTTCTGTGCTAGTCATGGATTGTCTATAACGAACACCATGTTCGAACATAGGGATGCTCATAAGTGTACTTGGTACCAGAGCACCCTAGGCCAAAGGTCAATGATCGATTTTATAATCGTTTCATCTGATCTGAGGCCGTATGTTTTGGACACTCGGGTGAAGAGAGGGGCAGAGCTGTCAACTGATCACCATCTGGTGGTGAGTTGGGTCAGAGGGTGTGGGAAGACTCTGGACAGACCTGGTAAGCCCAAACGGGTAGTGCGGGTAAATTGGGAACGTCTGGAGGAGGCCCCTGTCCAACAGACTTTCAACTCACACCTCCGGCGGAGCTTTTCGTGCATCCCTGTGGAGGCTGGGGGCATTGAACCCAAGTGGACAATGTTCAAAGTTTCCATTGCTGAAGCTGCGGCGGGGAGCTGTGGTCTTAGGGTCTTAGGTGCCTCAAGGGGCGGTAACCCACGAACACCGTGGTGGACACCGGTGGTCAGGGAAGCCGTCCGACTGAAGGAGTCTTTCCGGGATATGTTATCCCAGAGGACTCCGGAGGCAGTTGCAAGGTACCGAAGGGCCCGAAGGGCTGCAGCCTCTGCCGTGAAAGAGGCAAAGCAGCGGGTGTGGGAGAAGTTCGGAGAAGACATGGAGAAGGACTTTCGGTCGGCACCAAGGTGCTTCTGGAAAACCGTTCGCCACCTCAGGAGGGGGAAGCGGGGAACCATCCAAGCTGTGTACAGTAAGGATGGGACGCTGTTGACCTCAACTGAGGAGGTAATAGGGCGGTGGAAGGAGCACTTTGAGGAACTCCTAAATCCGACTAATACGCCCTCTATGGTAGAGGCAGAGCTGGAGGATGATGGGGGATTGTCATCAATTTCCCTGGTGGAAGTTGCTGAGGTAGTTAAACAACTCCACAGTGGCAAAGCCCCAGGGATTGATGAGATCCGTCCAGAAATGCTTAAAGCTCTGGGTGTGGAGGGGTTGTCTTGGTTGACACGCCTCTTCAACATTGCGTGGAAGTCGGGGACGGTGCCTAAGGAGTGGCAGACCGGGGTGGTGGTTCCCCTTTTCAAAAAGGGGGACCAGAGGGTGTGTGCCAATTACAGGGGTATCACACTTCTCAGCCTCCCCGGTAAAGTCTACTCCAAGGTGCTGGAAAGGAGGGTTCGGTCGATAGTCGAACCTCAGGTTGAAGAGGAACAATGCGGATTCCGTCCTGGTCGTGGAACAACGGACCAGATCTTTACTCTCGCAAGGATCCTGGAGGGAGCCTGGGAGTATGCCCAACCGGTCTACATGTGCTTTGTGGATCTGGAGAAGGCGTATGACCGGGTCCCCCGGGAGATACTGTGGGAGGTGCTGCGGGAGTATGGGGTGAGGGGGTCCATGCTCAGGGCCATCCAATCTCTGTACGACCAAAGCGAGAGCTGTGTCCGGGTTCTCGGCAGTAAGTCGGACTCGTTTCAGGTGAGAGTTGGCCTCCGCCAGGGCTGCGCTTTGTCACCAATCATGTTTGTAGTATTTATGGACAGGATATCGAGGCGTAGTCGGGGTGGAGAGGGGTTGCAGTTTGGTGAGCTGGGGATCTCATCGCTGCTTTTTGCGGATGATGTGGTCCTGATGGCATCATCGGCCTGTGACCTTCAGCACTCACTGAATCGGTTCGCAGCCGAGTGTGAAGCAGCTGGGATGAGGATCAGCACCTCTAAATCTGAGGCCATGGTTCTCAGCAGGAAACCGATGGAGTGCCTTCTCCAGGTAGGGAATGAGTCTTTACCCCAAGTGAAGGAGTTCAAGTACCTTGGGGTATTGTTCGCGAGTGAGGGGACAATGGAGCGGGAGATTGGTCGGAGAATCGGCGCAGCGGGTGCGGTATTACACTCAATTTATCGCACCGTTGTGACGAAAAGAGAGCTGAGCCAGAAGGCAAAGCTCTCAATCTACCGGTCAGTTTTCGTTCCTACTCTCACCTATGGTCATGAAGGCTGGGTCATGACCGAAAGAACGAGATCCAGGGTACAAGCGGCCGAAATGGGTTTCCTCAGGAGGGTGGCTGGCGTCTCCCTTAGAGATAGGGTGAGAAGCTCAGTCATCCGTGAGGAGCTCGGAGTAGAGCCGCTGCTCCTTCGCGTCGAAAGGAGCCAGTTGAGGTGGTTCGGGCATCTGGTAAGGATGCCCCCTGGGCGCCTCCCTAGGGAGGTGTTCCAGGCACGTCCAGCTGGGAGGAGGCCTCGGGGAAGACCCAGGACTAGGTGGAGGGATTATATCTCCAACCTGGCCTGGGAACGCCTCGGGATCCCCCAGTCGGAGCTGGTTAATGTGGCTCGGGAAAGGGAAGTTTGGGGTCCCCTGCTGGAGCTGCTACCCCCGCGACCCGTTACCGGATAAGCGGAAGAAGATGGATGGATGGATGGAAGAACTATACACATCATTTCATTCTGCTTCAATACAACAAGAGGTCATGTTCCTCTGAAGAACGCTGTCTGGAGAAAGTTTTCTGATTGAAAGATCAAGAGTTACAGACATGGTAATCTCAATAAACAGATATCTGCAGATAAGAGGTGGAAAGCATTTGCCGAAATGCAATCTCGTAACCAATGGGCTATTGTCTGACGATGATTTAGCATTATATTAGCTTTTTTTTTTTTTTTTTTTTTATAAATGTATCTGCATTCATAATGAATTCCCAATGGGTTACAAGATTGCATTTCGGCAAATGCGTTCCGCCTCTTATCAGCAGATATGTGTTTATAGGGACATCGTCGCTCAACTCCATTCTCGCGTCTTAAGTTGCTTATCATACCTGCCACACAGAAGAGGAAGTATTGGCCCGGATATCCGCTGGCTACACCAGGGGTACGTCCCAAAGCCCTTAAATTGCATCCCTTCCTCACGTCTTAGTCCCTCCCACCGAGGAGGCCTGGGAGAGACGCAAGGAAGTCATTGGAGGAGAGCGGCAACAAGCAAATGTGTTTTTAGAGGGATGAGACGTCCTTTCCTCTGAAGCGTCACATGAATACGTAAACTGTTTGGGCAGAGTTAGCAACTCCTTCAGCTGCACAGCTTTCGGAAAGGCTGCTCTCGTGTATCTTCGCCTATAGCTTCTCGATGATCCCTCCTCGATGCTCGCTCCACGGTCCTCAGGGACGAAATAAGAGCTTTGAGACGGCCTTCACCGCTGGCTGCTCTGTGGCTGTACTGAAGCACAGTGGTGCAACTAAATGCTAACGTGTCTTCTGGCAATTCCGCTTTATTTCCTTGTAGGACTACAGAATGGAGTGACAGCTTCGCGGGGTAATCTTGGCTCTGGTCTTGTGTTACTACATCCTTTGTATTGGTCATTGGCAAATGGTGGAGTTTGAAAATGAGTCACAAATCAAACTACAAAATAATCTGATGATCTACTGGAGTCGCCGAAGATGCATAGCACATAAATTCAGGATGAGGAGGCGCGCTATCCTGAATAGAGACTTGCTCATCAGCTGAATTTATTCCCGAAGATCTATCAGGTATATATGGCTTTCAGATATGTTCCATACAGCATACCCCTGTAAAGCACTGATGTGAATAGAGAGGGTGAGCTGCATTGCTCCAAATTGCTCCAACACAATAGCATAACATTACAGATAACTTTCCAAGAAGACAATTAGGCTTATCAAGAATATATATCTTGCTAGTCATTACAGTGTGTGTGTGTGTGTGTGTGTGTGTATGTGTGTTTGTGTGTGTTTCTCTGTCGCTTTTCTAAACCAAAGATATGACAATGTAGGCTACATAATTTACAATGGGAAAATTGTATGGCCTAAATAATTTTTGTATGAATGATGCATTATGAGTGGACATGTCCATCTATTGAAATGACAAGCCAATATTATAGGATTGTCATAAAAGATTATATTACCAATAGTGTATTGTCTTTCTGTTCCACAGGAGCACATGGACGTACTCACGAAGTGATAGTTGGTGGCCTTACATCAACAACACCTGGATCTTGCAGGGTGTGGTGGACCATAGGATGAGATTTTGGGATATAAATGTAGGGCGACCAGGCAAGGTACACGATGCACGTGTTTTCTCCCTCTCTTCCCTGTATGAACTTGGCAGCAGAGGGGGTTAATGTGCCTCTTTTTCTGTTGGGAGATTCAGCCTACCCTTTGCTAACTTGGCTTATGAAACCTTACCCAGAGGGTGGAGGGGTAACACCACAGCAGCTGAATTTCAACCACAGAGTAAGTCAAGCACGTATGACAGTTGAGCGTGCCTTTGGTCGCCTCAAAGGGCGTTGGAGATGCCTTCTGAAAGAAAATGATGCCCACATTACTTTTGTTAGCCGCATTGTGTCTGCTTGCTGTGTGTTGCATAATTACTGCGAAGAACCTAATGAGGAATTTGAGGGAGATGGAGAAATGACAGAGGAGGAAGAAACTGAGGGACATCAGGAACAGATGTATGCACAACAGCAGCACCATGCCATTAGAAATGCACTGTGTAGCTACTTCCCTGCAATGTGATTAAACTCACTTGACCAAAGCCTTCAAATACTGGGTGTTGAATATCAGTTCACAATGTTACTGGTGTAAAGGGCTGTTATGACCCTTGTTAGATTTTATTTTATTTTTTTAGAAGATCTATCAATGTCCTGAGAACTGTTATCCTATTTAGTCCTTTCAAAATGCAGGAAGTGGAAAAAACTTTTGCTTTTAAACAATGTTTATTTCTTGAAACATTCCCAAATTACTATTTCTTCTCCTTTCAGGAAAAAAAAACATGTCTATGCATTTGTACTTATTTGTACATTGTTTTGGAAGTACAAAAAAACATGTCTATACGTTTGTTCTTATTTGTGCATTGTATTGGAAGTACAAAAAAACATGTCCATACATTTGTACTTATTTGTACGTTATTTTGGAAGTACAAAAAAACATGTCCATACGTTTGTACTTATTTGTACATTTTTTTGGAAAATAAAAAAAGTTTACCAAACTTGTTTTTTTCTCTTCTCTAACAAAAAGTGCTTCTTTTAAGGATAAAGTATAATAACATATGTTATCTTCTTCAACTAACAAAAATATAAGTACTTGAGATCAAAACCTGGAGGTAGCATGTTTGGAAATGTAAACACACACACAAAGAACTTAGAACTACTGAACAAATCAGTCTGCAACATTCTTGATCAACTCAAACTCAAACCAGAGATGGGGACTCGAGTCTGAGACTCGGACTCGAGTCGCACTTAAGTCGCACAAACAGCTGACTTCAGACTTGACTCGTACTCGACCCAAAAGACTTCAGACTTGACTTGCGACTCGACCCGAAAGACTTCAGACTCGAGCTTCGAGACTCGTCAACAACATGTTTTCATGCAATTATTGCTTGTTTAATCTAAATTTATTCATGTATTTCTATTTTCTTTTATTGGCGCATATACGTTGGGGAAACGTATGATGAGCCTCATGTCCCCTGCCCTTTGCCATAATATGCAACGTAACGCATGCGTTATGCCTTATGTGCTCGCACTCACATAAAACAAATATATATATATTGACATGGCGACACCAAGTCCTCCCAGAGTTGTGCCTTTTGTCATTAGTTTTGCTTTCAATTACTTGGTAAACAGTGGCAGTAAGCCAACAGCTACGTGCAAGGTGTGTGGCACCAAGATAAATGATGCCGGATCAACAACGTCGAACTTCATCAGGCATCTCAAAACGCACCCAAATAGGTCAGTCACTCACACGCTAATGTGAAAGAGACGTTACATTTAGCATATATCGTCACAGGTAACAAGCTAACCATCGCAAAGTGTTGTGCTAATGCTGGGAACAGGCACATTGTATCGTTATAGTTAGTGGTTGCTGAGGCTCAGACATCCATGGCGCACAGGAGTGTAGGCTATTAAGTGAACAAGGTGTACCCAGTCCACCAAACACTGGGTCTTAATTCTGCACATAATTCTGTTGCTGTAGTCCTATTTACTATTTCATTATTTCATCCATGCGTGGCGCAGCGGATCTGTGCGCACTGTCACCTGCCGTGGAGACGCTGGCCTCACTAACCTCTCCTCCTCTGAGTCGGATCTCCCTTGCGCTGGACTCAGTTTCACTGAGCAATAAATGGCATTAAATCAGTGAGTTCAAACTGCTTATTGTGCGTAATTTGGACTGACACTGAGATGCATGTTGTTCTGTAACTGGTGTGGCGCTACATTTAGCATATATCACCACAGGTAACAAGCTAACCATCGCAAAGTGTAGTGCTAATGCTGGGAACAGGCACATTGTATCTTTATAGTTGTATCCATATGATGTGACAGACTTGGGTTCATATTTCACCAGGTCCAAGGGCTAGAGGTGTGTTAAATAGACTCCATAAAGTTATCCCACAACTGATTTTGATACTGTACTGTATGGATGGTAGCTACAGGACATGTTTTGAATTCATAAGATTTAACAATACAGTGTTAGGGACAGATCAAATGACCAGAGACTTGAGACTTGACTTGGACTCGTGGCAAAAGACTTGAGACTTGACTTGAACTTGCCCCTCAAAGACTTGAGACTTGACTTGGACTCGAGCTCAAAGACTTGAGACTCGACTTGGACTTCCAAAAAATGACTTGTGAACATATCTGACTCAAACACACAAATTCTGCATAGCATTACAAATAATGCATGTGCAACATAAGCCTACAGCTTGTAGAAGTCCTGCTGACTATTAATGTCATGTAAAATGGAGGATGGGCCGGGATGTTCATTTTGGAATGATGGAGGTAGTGACTGGTGCTGATGTGGAGGAATTACAGGTGGCCGGACAGCAGGCTGTGGTGGCTGATGATACGGCTGTGGCATGGACCAAGTGCTAGGGGTCAGGGTCGGTGTTGGTGGGGCTGTTGTGATCAAGGGTGGTGTTGTTGAGGAATGATGTAGACCAGGACGAAGAGCACTTACAAGAGTGCCCATGAGCTGCATGAACATCTGGTTATTGGCGTGTTGCTGTGCCTGCATAGCCTGAAATCTTCTTTCTTCTGCCTCCTGTTGTGCCCGCAATATTCTTTGGAATGCAGTGGCCTCTTGAGCCAACTGGTTCTGCTCAGCTTCCTGAATGTCCGCCAACATCTTCCTATTTTCAGCCATATATGACTGGAATTCTTCATCAATTCCACCTGATTTTGCTTTTCTTTTGCGTGCACTGGCTCCTGGTATGGGCAGTTTACCCCCTCTATGGCACTCTTCGTTGTCCCTGCTGTCTGTGCTCTGTCTCATGTCTGTGACACGTCTGTCAGACGTGTGTACATCAGCAGAATCAGCAAGATTGCCATCAAAGGATAGTTTGCTTGAATCGCCCACTGTTTGAAAGATAAAGAAGTAATTATTATTAAAATTAAGTTATTATGTCATGAATGCAGATATTTCAATATATTTATTTTATTTTATTTATTTTATTACAGGGACAGTGCATATTAATAAACATTTCTGTCAATATGCCAGAATTAGCCAGAAGGCTATTTTTCATCTGCAGTCCCTAGACAGATGGTAAAAAAGTCACCCTAAAAGAAGGTAAAATTACACATTTACATTACAATATAACATTAAAATACATTTGGTAAAAAGTGCTATTAAGCTAAATGTACAATAGGAGCACAGCAGACAACAATCAGACAAACATCGGACAAAGACATTAACACATGCACACACACAAGGCAAGAAGCCAGCAGGGGGCAGCGAGAGCAGGTCAAGAAATGAATGGTAATGTTGATAGTTCTGATTATCAATGAGCCATTTCTTTAACTGGATCTTGAATGTACTGTAAGTATTTATATTTCTGATGGTTATGGGGGTGAGATTCCACTCAGTAGCAGCTCGAACAGAAAAAGAAGTATGGCCAAAAACACTTTTCCTAAATGGAATGATACAATCTCCCCTCGCTGCACCTCTGGTTCTGCTGTGATCAGCTGTTTGGATGTTAACAAACTGGTGGAGAGGAGGAGATGACAAACCGTGAATAATTTTATAGACAAGACATAATTTTGAATATTTGACATCCTTCTTCCTTTATCTTTGCTTAAGGTCAGCCTTAAAATGTTATGGAGTACCATGGGGAAACAGTCTCGAGACCCACCCAAAGCTTGTTGATTTTCCTGCGAGAGGATTAGTGTCCGGGATTTATGCTAAATTGATGCAAGTATCCGTAGGAGAACTTCCAATAGTAAAGAAATGGGAGCGAGAGCTGAGCCCGGAGGGGAACGTAATTAATTGGGAGACAGTTTGGGACAACATTTCCCACTGTTCCAAGAACCCAAATCACCAGCAGATCCACTTCAACATATGTCATAGGAGATATTGGACACCTCAGAAGAGATATGTCTCCAAAGGCATTCCTACTCCCTATTGCATTTTCTGTCAATCTGAAAAAACTGGAACTTTCCTGCACATGGTTTGGGAGTGTAAACAGGTGCATGAGTTTGGAATAAAACAACATCAATAATATCTGATGTGATAGGATGTTGAATTCCTACTGACCCGATTGTTTTGTTACTTAATGACGACTCTAAATTACATCTGCTTGGGAGACAAAAGAAAGTTTGGCTAGCTGGCTCAACCGCGACCAAGAAAATGATAGCTCAGCGCTGACTCCCCGCTTTGTATAAAACAGTGGTTGGCGTATTTTCTGGACATAGTTATACTTGAACTCTCTACAGCAAGGATTAACAAAGCCAAATCATCTACTATAGACCTATGGAAAGGTGCAGCAGCACAGGTATCAGTCCTAATGACCTCAACATCAACAAGAAGTAGAGGAGGGCGACTAGGCAAGGTGGGATTTCTGTTTTTGTTTATTTGTTTGTTTGTTTGTTTTTTCTTTCTTTTCCTCGAGACCACGAAGGGTGGGAGAGGGGGGTTGTTCTTGTTCAAGTGTGTTTGTCTGTTCTGTTGTTGTTGTTTAAAATGAAAAAATAAATAAAAAATTGATCTTAAAAAAAATATTACAATCACAGTTTCCTAAGTCCATCCACTACTTGTTGAGACCTTTCACAATGCGGTAAAAATGTAGAGGCCCACTTCAAACTAACACAAAATCATCTGACCTTACATTTTCAATTACTCAAAAGGCTACAGAAACAATGCCATGATACAAACAGCTTGGCTTTCAAAGTGAGATTAATTTGGCTGTTTTCACTGGCAAATGTTTTAATAGCATGTTAGCTAATTGATTTTGCTGCATGTACTCATCTGAGTGACATATCTACAACGTACTGCTCATGGGTTGAACACTGGTGCTGCAAATTGTTATCTGTCTCAGGTTTCCAGCTATCACCTTCCACCTACTGATGGATGGGAAGCTGGCAGCATAAAGGAGGTTCACTGGGCAGTTAATGGCTAAATATAGCATCAAGGCTACAAATGGAAATCCAAATACTATTCCATTGTAACTCTATGCCACCATATATTATATAACTGACCAGTTTGTTCAGAGGTTTGTGTGGCTATTTCGCAGCCCCCTGTCATTTGAACATGATTAATGATAAAAACAGTGGATCATTATGCGTAAAGGCTCTTAAGCTGTGCAGCACTTTAACTTGGAGAGTGCAGATTTATCACATATCTGTCCGGCTGCCTTCAGATGGTTGCAGGGATTTAATTAACTGATTAACTTTAATTAGCCTGCCTAGGAATCACAAGCAATAGTAACTTGAAGATTAAGTACTTTTGGATATGTTGTGTAGCGTAGCCAGAGTGTCAAAAAAAATAATAGGAAGGCAGACGGATTTTTAAATCCAACGAGTACATATTTATTTACTATCTAAAAAAAATTAAAAATAAAATAAAATAAATTGCAACTATCATAAGAGAACTTGAGCAAAATGAAACAAAGCACGGCTTCTCAACTATACTCTAGTCTACACAATCAATCAATTATTTCCTCCCCCTGAGCAGCAACATTTCACTGCATTTATAGGGCACCACCCTATCCCAGAGGTAGGCCAACAAAATATTTCTAGCATCACAACATTTCCACGAAGCTAGAATTACTTTGTGCTCCTCTACACAATTAAAAGACACTTCATGATGTGAGTAACTCCTCCACTTACCCCTCAAATGCATCAAACAAACACATGAAATATCTCTACACACAGAAAAAGCCCCATCAGTTCAGTCCAACGATGTGAGTGATGACATCATCGACACCATAAATACACAGGAGATGCTCGACGGCGGGATTTAGATTGTAATGCTGCATTTCAATAGTGGTTCAACATTCCCTCGTTCACTTCCCTGCAGTCATCATAAGTGCCATTCCATTTGTCTGAAAAACTGATGTGAACTTGGTAAGATCGATCCTCGGAGGTCTGACGGAGCGAGTGAATGATTGTCACTGCAAAGGTGGATATCAGCCAAGGCAAGCCAAAGTGCCCTTGAGCAAGGCACCGAACTCCCAACTGCTCTGGGCGCCTGTCATGGGCAGCCCCCTCACTCTGACATCTCTCCATTTGTGCATGTATAGGTCCTGGGCATGTGTGTGTATTTCGGGCCTGTGTGTAAATGTGTGTAATAACTAACAACAATTTGTAAAATGTAATTTCCCCTTGCAGGATCAATGAAATTTGTCTTGATCTTACTCAATGTTAGAAATCCAACAATTTTAACACAAAACCCTGGGATAGTAAGTGCTAAAATGTTACACAAAAGCAATGTTAAAATTAAAGCAAACTGAAAATGAATGCAATATAAAAATAACTGGAGCAAAAAAATAAATGTGGACAAATGTATGTAGAAAAGCACAAGGGACAAGTGGTGAGTGCAGGGAATCTACCCACTTTGTCACAGGATATTTTACCAGCTCTAATAAGAAACAACAAAAATGTATCATTGTATACTTTAAGGATTATCTTGGAATCATAGACAAAGATTATAGGTCTGAAAAGTGAAGCCAATGCGGAAGTGCCTTAAACCTGCATTCTATCTCATTTCCAGCAATCGGCAATTTGTCCTTTTTAGCGTTTAGCTTAGCGCCACTGCAACCATAAACACCACTGGCTAGGCCGTGTCATCCTCATCAGCTCTCTCTTGTCAAAAATCGTCACGTTGTCACCATCACCATCGTTTCATGCAACTAATTTGCAATCTAAAAAATCCATGGCTGTTGTTTTGTGACAAAGAGTAGGCAGTGGGAGGCGTAATGGCTCTTTTAACTGAATATGCAAAAGGGGTTGTTCACAGCTAAGCCCAGTTAAATGCGGACTGCACAAAGCTTACAGCAAGGCTTTTCAACTATACTGTGCAGGGGGACACATTTTCAGAAAGAGACATTTCCTGAGTGCCAGTACCCTCAATAGAATAAATCATATCACTGACATCAAAATACCGAATGACATTTAGGAAGAATAAAGAAAGTCGACTTCATCATGAAGGTTCGATGACATCTTTGACGTGCATAATAATTATCCATGGGGATTTACCGCTGGTAGAGGGGCTGGTTTGTCTCCACCAGCATCTAAGTTTACAAGAATTTGCCAAATTTCAAGATTTGTGGCAAACTAAGATAAACAGTTAGACTACATACAGACAGCTTTCGTTTTAGCTTGTTTGTAAAATTTCACTATTTGCAGAGTAGCACGCTGTGGTTGTGTAAAACAGTGGCGGTGGATAAGAGACTGCATGCACACAGAGCAGATTGAAATACCGCTTTTTTACATTTTTATGCCTGTTGAACAGATTTATAAAGTACCGGCCGTTTACTCACAAAGATTTTATTGCATCTACAGTAACGTAATATTAATTGTCATCTGCACCAGGGGCCTTTGCTAATCTTATCTGTATTGTTCCCAGTTTACATGTTGTAAGTCACTTCTCAGCTGTGCTGTGTGTGGAGCACGTACATCACCGTTCAGAATTTTATCTTGGTTTTACAAGGATGTTGTCCAGTGTGACTTCGGTCCTTTAGCAATATGAAACTAAACGGCATGTTTATCAGCAATCTGCTCCGGAGCAGGTTATGTTCGAGATAACAGATCAACCCGTATAAAGCACTAGTGACCAATCAATTCTCTTGAAAATGGCAATACAATTTCTCTTTCATTTCCATGTTTACATGAGGATTGAATTTCTTGGTACACCTGTATTCATCAACAATTACATTTATTTTCAATGCTATTCTGAGTCAAATTGCATATAAAGCGGCCTTGAGATGGTGTGCGTGATAGAGATCTCATTCAAAATTAGGTGAAATTAAAGAGATACAGAGACAGACAGAAATAAATAGAAAGAAGCTGTGCATGAGGTGCTGGTTTCTTACTGGGTACACTTACTATCTTAATAGTTTTAATACCCTTCCATACTTTTTTGGAACCTGTACCAAACTGCATATTCATTTTATATACCATTAATTTCATATATATATATATATTATATTCTTTCAGGACTCCATTTTTTGCTGCACCACTCTGCTCTCACTTGACAGTTGGGCTTGAACCGACAATGCCTGGGTAACGCACTGATTACTTATCTGTTTGTCCACTGGAGGTACAAGCTGAGTTGGCAAGAGTTTATCAAAGAAGGACCAGATAAGCAACTGCTCTCCCAATTGGAAATCAATGCCCCATCGTGTACACTAATGTGTCTCATTTGTGAGCTTACCTTAACATGCGGATTGCAGTTCACAGTGCATTCATCCTAAAAACATTTGTACTATGACATTGAGGAGGAGCACAGAGGAGATGAGGATTGAAATATCTAGGAACTTTCTTATCGGTGAGCCATAGAAATAAAATGTGTTGTGAAATTTTGTGCCAGTACAGTCAGACACTAACCTTAGGACTTAAAACCACACCTCCATGAAGATTCAACCTTAAACCCTAATTTAAAGTGACGATATGTAACTTTTGAATGTTTCTGAAGCTCTATCAATTTTCATACAATGGTCTTAAAAAATAAAAATATTCAAATAAAACAAGGAGGAAAAATCACTCTGTGATTAAGGTGCCCATATTATGAAAAAAACACTTTTTCTGGGATTTGGGGTGTTCTTTTGTGTCTCTGGTGCTTCCACACACATACTAACTTTGAAAAAAATCCATCCATGCTGTTTAGAGTGAGATACGGTTTCTGAATGCGTCCTGCCTTCAGTCTCTGGGTGAGCTGTTCAAAATCAGCACGGCTTGTGACGTCACAAGCCGAAACGAGCAGACTAACCGCAACCATTAGCTTGTAGTGTTAACGCTAATGCTAACGCTAGCATGCTAACGCTAGCATGCTACCTCGTTCTCAATAGCAAAGCACTGCTACAACACACACAAGTTCACCATAATCTACAAAAGAACGACTTACATGTGCGCCCTCATTTAGAAGTCTCCCAGCTAATCCTGCCTTGTAACTGACTGTTGTAGAAACATACGGTGGCCGACAGGGGCAAACGCCCTGCAACTTAAGAAAACACACGCAAATAGACAAAACACAAGCAAATTAAGAAAACAACTTCATTAATTTGACAACACATGCGCAGCATTCAGCAAACGTGCTGCAAATACCACAACACAACCAAATACATAAACGCACTGCAAATAAAAAACGATGCAAAAAGAAAAGCACGCAAACCCCGAAAAAAGAAGCGATGCAAAAAGAAAAACAACTTCATTAATTTAACAACACATGCGCAGCATTCAGCAAACGCGCTGCAAATATCACAACACAACCAAATACATAAACGCGCTGCAAATACACACAACACAACCAAATACATAAACGCACTGCAAATACACACAACACAACCAAATAGATAAACGCGCTGCAAATATGAAACGATGCAAAAAGAAAAGCACACCAACCCAGAAAACAAATGCAACAAAAAAAACGCTGCATCCAGATTACACAACGGAAGTTCTCCAGGCGTCTAGAGGGAGCAGCTAAGTGGAACAGCTGGTTTTTCGACCGTTATTAACCGATATTAAATTCATATTATTATTATTATTATTAATAACATAATATATTATTAATATACAGTCTATGCTCCCGTCTCATGCCCTCCCGGCTGGTGCTGTCCCCGAGCTTCGGCTTTTCAAAATAAAAGCTTGCGTCTGGTCCGCTATGTGTTTGTACTTTGGTTTGTTGGATGTTTGTGAACTAAACAGTACGGCAATCATGCTGATGAATACAATAACTTTTTCAGCAGATGTCTTACTTACAACACGTTGGAGTTAGCAAAGCAGTTTTGTGTTTATATGTGAGGGCGGGATTTATTCAGTTTGATAAATCCCACGGTAAATTAGTTGGTTTACTAACAGGGAGGGACTAGAAATCCTGTCTTTTTTTGTATTTCAAGAGCGAATTGCTCCACAATATGAATACAGATTGATCATTTATTTTGTTGGTAACCGTTGTTGTATAATCACAATATTACACTTGAGGAGGCCTACACTTCAGTAATTTCGGACCTCGAAATTAAACCCTCTCATGTAATATGGCTTAAACAAACGTCAACGTTAAACGCTGATGCAGTTTTAAATGTTTTATCACCATGAGTTTACAGACGTCTCTGCTGATTGAGTATCAGCTGGGACCTGAGCCGAGACACACCCACCAAACGAGAGAAAACAGATCTCAAACATAGATTTAATATTTACAGTCTATGCAGTTTCTCTCTCTCTCTCTCTCTCTCTCTCTCTCTCTCCTTCCCTCTCTCCCCGTGAGGTCGAAAATCCAGCTGTTCCACTAGAGGCCTGGAGAACTTCCGTTGTGTAATCTGGATGCTGCGTTTTTTTGTTGCATTTGTTTTCTGGGTTGGTGTGCTTTTCTTTTTGCATCGTTTCATATTTGCAGTGCGTTTATGTATTTGGTTGTGTTGTGTGTATTTGCAGCGCGTTTATGTAAGTGTATTAAGTGATCATCTTTGTGATTGAGTAACAGTGTAGCTTATACTAGAAAGGTAATAACACAAACTGTGCTACTGTTTTCAAGTCCACCAAGCTTAAATCTGTCAAGAGGCTAAAATTGCCATTTCACCCACTAAAGCGGATTTTATGTTAGTCATTAAAGCAGTTGTTATGAGAAGATACGATGAGGACTTAACAGCTGCTCCAACACGTCTTCATCCAAATTTCAATCACAAGAGGAGTCTTGGCAGCATGTGGGCATTAGCAGGTTACCTTTTTATCCTGTTGTCTTTTCTATGTGAATCAGATCTTGTGTGATCATCTTTATGATTCATTAACCCCAGTGGATCCTGAACCACTGTTCTAGGCTTGTGATTAGAACATGGGCTGTGTCTGGGGAATGGTGCATCCAGCGGAGCTGACATTTCTCCATCTCTCCCACACACTCTCTCTCCTACACATTTTTTCTCTTCAGTATAATGGGCTACTGACACACACACACACACACACACATTGGTATTCCCCTAACCCATGTGCTGTCCCTTATCTCAGTACCTCTGTGTCTCTTTAATAGTGAGGAGGGAGGTTTCTAGCCTGCAGGAAGACTGAATAACACGGTGCATGAATGACTTTGTGTCTGCTTCTGTGAGGGGGACAGAAAGAGAGAGCAGAAAAGAGGGTAAAATAAAAAGAAAGAAAGAATGTACCGACAGTTTTTAGGCTTCAGGGTTTTACTCCCACCAGAAATATCCACCCATACTATAGATGCTTGTGCACATGGTTCTGGTACTGCAGGGAACGTGATTTAAGTGTGCACCAAATAGTATTATTACTATTTTGGTTTCACAAACAACTAAGTTTACTTGTTAGGACCGTATTAATTATGATGATATTTAGATTTTTTTGTTTTGTCTTATGCATATAGTAACACATTACAGTAATTAAATTACTTTTTCCAGTAACAAGTAGTGTAGGGGATTACAATTTAAAATGTCATTATCTTATAGTTACTAATCCAAGTAATGCTCTATGACATTTACAATGGAGTGCATGGGCAACCAGACAAGTGATTTGTAGCCATCCTGGCAGCTGTGTGGCAATGTTGGTCGGTCCACTACTTGGTTTCAGACTGACATCAAAAACTATTTGAGGGATTCACATTCAATTTTGTACGGACATGCATGGTCCCCAGAGGATGGATCCTACTGACTTTAGTGATCTCTTGACTTGTTTATCTTTGTCTAGCACCACCAGCATGTCATAGTTTTCACTTATCCCGTGAAATATTTCAACATCTACTGCACAGATTTGCACAAAATGTAATCCAGACATTCATGGTTCCCAGATGATGAATTTGATGATCCTCTGACCCTATACCAATTTGTTCATTGCATTGATTAATTACCAAGTGGCCACTTCCAGGTCTGAAAAGTGAAACCAATGCGGAAGTGCCTGAAACCTGCATTTTATCTCATTTCCAGCAGGGGGCGACTCCACTGGCTTCAAAAAGAAGTCTGATTGCATAGAAGTCTTCGGCAAAATGACCCTTTTTCGCACTTGATTTATTCCCTAAGTAAACATTTTCCTATTGAGTTTATGGTCTCAATCGCTAGTTTCAAGTCTTCAATAAGCATGATCATTTTGTAAATTATGGTCCAATTCTTTTTAAAATAGACAATAAAGCAGGGTATGCTTTAGGGTGTGGCTACATACCGACCTGTCAATCATGATATGCAATGATATGCAATGTGAATCCATGATACTGTGTACATTAAAATAGCTGTGAACTTGTTTTTGGGAGTTGTCCATGTTTTCGTCCTAAACGTTGAACCTCTCACTGTGTGTTTTCACTTCATCAAAGTTAATTGGAACATTTTGGTTAGCCTAAAAATGTCTTGTTCAGCTTTCGGTAGCACCTTGTCAACCAAAGTTAACTAGCTAGTGCTAGTGTTAGCTAGTAACTTAAGGGAAAGTCTGCCGATTTTCAACCAGCTCTGTATAATGCTGCTCCTTGTTTACCTGCCAGAAAAGTGATGAACGTGCGTCACTTTGTAACACACGTTATAATGCTCGCCTAGGCTAGCTGGTAGCGTGGCACGCCCTCTGCATTCTGCTTCTGACTAGCTTGTAGTGCTTACCTAGGTACTGCACATGTGCGACTCCCAACAAAGATGGAAATAGAAGTGAGATGCCTCACTCTGTAGCTAAAACAGAGAGCTCAACACAGAGGGTGAAAAGAGGACCTGCAGTAATGTGTAGTACAACAAAAATATGGTGTTTTTTGAAAATTAAACCATGTAAACCTATTCTGATATAACCTCTAAATACAATTATGAACCTGAAAATGAGCATAATATGAGCACTTTAAACTGTGACCATCCATCATGATCCTGGCAAGTTAGTTTCACATTCACAATCTTCATGAAGCTTAGTGAACCATTTCCGTTATTTTCTGAGCACACTAGATGGCGGCCTCTCTTCAACAAAGGATTGAAAGCACACTGAATTGCCATTTCTTTAGCTTTTTTCTTTAAAGCAAAACCGCCATCTAGTGTCAAGAAGCTTCACTTGGTCATCACTACAGCAGAGTATCTCTGCATTATAAACCGCTCACACAAAATGCTTTTTGAAAGTACTTGACTGTCTGTAGTTGGCAGCCTTATTAGCCACATACAACTTTAATTTCGGGTGTTTTTCACTAATTCATACTTTGCATGTGACATCATAACTAGTGGCTGGCGGGCAAGAACATCATTCTCCTAGCAACGAAACCTAGTAAGCTAATCAAGGATCTTGCCAGGATGTCGCCAGTTTTACCATACGAAAGTTGGTGTTTTGAGGTGAAAACGACATGCCGGATAGTTGTTGTGCGATTGGATGCACTAACCACCGAGGAGAGAAGCCGGGGTTATGTTTTTACCGGATCCCATCTGATTAGGAGAATCCAGAGAAAAGACAACTATGGATACAGGCTATCAGACGTGCAACCGTTTCAGGAAATGGAACCTGGCAACCTTCACAGTATACTGTGCTGTGATCATTTTATCAAAGGTATGTCGTTTTGAGGTTTGTAATATCTATGGTTTTCAATGAGAACCAAAGAAGACCCAACAGTAGAGCTAGATTATTTACGGAGGAATTATTACCATCCTGCTCAATTATTTTAAAACCTTCTTGTCTGCTTTACATATTTTAGCTTCTAGCTACCTTGGAGTTAATCCTAATCCATAGTTATGCTAGTTCGCTAACAGACTGTTGTTGATAGCTACTAGAAAGACCTGGAACTACAGGACTACGCTGAAAATACCCTAAACATTGTGTGGCATTAAAGTTTTATCTATTATATTATCTTATTTAAACGCTAGGTCAAATTCAAGACTATTTTCCTCAGTGGTTCCTTGTTGGTGGAATGAGTTGCCCACTGCTCTCCGTTCCTGTGATAGTTTTGGGTCTTTCAAGAGGGGCCTAAAGGCATATCTGTTCAACATGCACTTAGTTTGTTAAGCGTGTCTTATGCGTTGTGGTTTGTATATTATAGCATTTATTTATTTTTATTAGGCTATTGATTGAATTGACATTGTTGTGTATTAGGCTATTGCTATTCTCCTTAATGTAGTCTTACCAACTTTTTAAATTGTTTACTGTTAAATTTTACTTCATTGTTGTTATTTGTATGTCGCTTTGGACAAAAGCGTCTGCTAAATACCATAACCATAACCATTATTTCAGGTGCCAAATCTGATGACCTGCTGTCCCCTGACTGGGTTCCATCTGTCTTCTCTCACACCCCTGTCACCAAAAAGAGGAAAAAGGGAGAAAGACATGGAAAGGTTTGACTTTGAATGTTGTATAATAAGGCTGTGTCTGAAATGTATTGCTGTAACATTTACTTTACATTACATTTTGTTACATCTAGTGTTTTTTTTAATTTTTTTTATTATGTGTCACTCTCATATTGAATTATTTCTTAACGGTTCATTATTTCAATCAGGAGAGACTGTTTGCAGATATGCAAAATGTTTTATTGAACAAGAGCATAATTTGAACATAGTATTGGAGATTGAACTCCATCGTTATATTAATACATTCGTATTAATACATTAGATATATTAATACATTTAATATATAGGGGTAGGGAACCACGATGTAACCCCCCGATGGAATCCAGACACCGGTGGCGGTGGAGAAGGCCGGAAGACCAGGCCGAGGGGGCACTGGAGTGACAGCCGTAGAACCACCAGGACGGGAGGTGGAAGGGGAGGAGGAGGGACGACGCCTTTCTGAAATGACAGCTGATAGCACAGGGAGAGAAAGCGCTTTTAAACGTGTTGAGACGCTGTGATTGGCCTATGAAATCTTTGGCCTTTCCTGATTGGATTATCAGAAGGCGAGCGCCTCAAGCGCTGATTTGCTTTTGGAGAGACTGATTAATGTTAGGTCTTCCTGAAAGAATTTACGATGAGCTACATTTCAATCAGGAGAGACTGTTTGCAGATATGCAAAAAGTTTTATTGAACCAGAGCATAATTTGAACATAGTATTGGAGATTGAACTCCATCGTTATATTAATACATTTGTATTAATACATTATATATATAGGGGTAGGGAACCATGATGTAACCCCCAAAACGTGACTGAAATTGGAACATGACGGAAATAGTAGCCTACACACGAAAATGAAATACGATTTTATTTATAAAATATGTAGCTTACCTCTGTGTGGCACGGATCTGAAACAGAAAAGCAAAAACAGTGATCCGTACTGAAACAGCATTCGAAATACTGCCCGTATTTCGGTCATCGGCGACTCAGGCCGGAAAACACGGCATCTCCGCCGGTACGGCAATTCAGGCTGGCAAACACGGCATCTCCGCCGGTACGGCAATTCAGGCCGACAAACACGGCATCTCCGCCCGTACGGCAATTCAGGCCGGCAACACGGCATCTCCGCCG
Source organism: Sander lucioperca (assembly GCF_008315115.2). Lineage (NCBI taxonomy): Eukaryota > Metazoa > Chordata > Actinopteri > Perciformes > Percidae > Sander > Sander lucioperca. Next base: position 26,125,864 of record NC_050178.1, on the reverse strand, counting down.
TTATGGCACATAGGGCCGCATACGCGGCATCTCCGCCGGTACGCAACTCAGCCCGGTACACAGAATGACACATAGCACACATTAATTACTAGGCTATAGGCTAGGAACAGAAAATTCCCGTCGAAGTGAACACTAGCTGAAGAATTACACCACCACCGGTTATATGCTGTTACGACAACTCGGCCGGTAAAAAAAATGAAGAAAATGAAGAAAACAGGGCATCACCGCCGTTTACGCAATGTAGCAGTAAACAAAAAACATCTTCTTTTTACCATTAAACAAAAACCGTCTTCTTTTTACCATTAGGCCTACACTTATATCTCTAGTTCGACATGCCACCCGTGGCCGAATAAAAACACCGCCACAGGTTATACCTGATCGTTGATTTGAGAGGACAACGACGACGTCAGGACGAATATATGCAGTGTAAGCCGAAGAAGACCACCGACGCAGCCTTTGCAGCGAGGTCCGAGACATCCCTTGATTGGCCGCCGTGGTTGCAGCCCCTATCCTGAATGAATGCCCTGAATAATGCTGCGGTGAAATGCCAGATTTGAGGAGAACTGCTTCCAGATGTTGCTTAAACCACCCTTTAGACAAGGGACAATCCCCTGAAATAATGAACAGAGGGAGTTAGTAGAAGGCCTTGCTGAAAGATAATTCAACATGGATTTAAATGGGCAAAATGATGTATCTGCACAGCAAAAAATCCAGTGTAGTTTAGAGTTGTTTTTATGGTGTTAATTTTTCTGAGTTAAAAAATGTTGATTCTGGTGTTGATTTGAGTGGCATCAACACTTGCACAGTGAATCAGTGGTCGGAGTCAGCGTAATTACAGCGAGTTGACATAATTGACACTGGTGATGAGTTGATCTGATTTCCGGTTCTTGCACATTGTTTCCTTTTTGATTAATGGCGGACGCGACCACGAGGAGAGGAGAGTTCAAACAGGTATAATATTTGATAACCACTTAAGTTTTTACCAATTTTCATGTTTCATTTACGTTTCTCACAATTCAGAATAATATTAGTAGTACGTTTCTCAACATTGTCTGAGTGCTAACTTTATTTCCTTTCATGTACGACGACAGACCATCGATAGGATCTCAAGGCCGTTTTGCTAGTTCGCTGGCAAACTGAGGTAAGAGTTGCATAGTTTATTTTTAGTTAGCAGTTTTGAACTTAAGTTTTCTTATATCTTAGAATCTGTGATAGATAACAGGATAAAGTCTGTGATTTAGCTTAATGTTAACTGTTTAATGAGGCAAATAACAGCATCCACATCCCCTTCTCGGGGCTCACGTTATTTGTGCTGCTAAAATAAGGCGTATTCAATATTTTAGTATAACTGAACGTTATTTGACTTTTTAAGTGAGCAGCAGTAACGCGCAAATCTTTATTTATTTATTTTTACGTGCACCTGAAACGCACAGCTTCGGATGGTCAATTTTACAAGTATAGCATAGTCTATACCTACAGCAATTATACTTCTCTGCAATGTAAAAGGCAGCGGAGATAATTTATCCATTAATCAAGCAAGAAGCGTTTAGCTGAACTCTCTGCCAGTATGACTTAAGTTAACGTGTGCTCATCATATGAGACGACGTGCATACTTCATCTGCAATATGTAGGCTACTACAATTACATGATAGTAGATACAAATTAATTTGCTCTAATTTCACTTTAATGTAACATTTGTGGGATGCTCGCGGGAACTTCTTTAATATTAACAACGTCATAATCAGTTTTTTTTTTTCTTGACCAACAGCTTTCATCATGCTGGTTAAAGTTCAGTATCAAGGTGTAAAGAAATTTGTGAAATATCTCAGCGATTCTACGTTCCAAGATTTTCTCAATGAAGGTAAGAAGCTTAGAAATGTACTTAGTCATATAGAAATATGCTTGAAGTATAAGCCAACTCAAGTACACAGGGCTTGTGTATGTTAACACTTTACAATATGGTCTAATTTGTTGAAACATTAAGAATCACTGTACCGTGTACGGCACACTTTGTCCCCTGTAACGTTGATTTTACCTCCACTTATAAATGTTTTTTTAACTTTAAAGCATTAAATCTTCTAAATATATGCTCATGCGACACATCAAATGAAAGCTCAGACACTCATGATTAAACTAAGCCCACTCACAAAGCATAATATGGTTTATAGCAGGCATACAACTGTTATAAAGTTAAAGAAAATAAAGAAATACAAACTTACACTGCGCAGCTAGTGTCTAAAGCCGTGCTTCTGTTTCCTTGTATCCTGACCAACAGAGATGATATTTTTCCAAAAACTTTTTTTTCAAACCTCGCCAACAATCCAAGGAAATAGAATATCCAAGCCATTTTATCCAAAACGAGCTGGTCTCCTCACAATCTAGAGGTTTCTGGCCGAATCACAACGTAAAATCGCTAAACAGTTGTTGATCTCTGGACTTTGTATCGCCGCTCGCTTGTAATCCAAAGGCGCTACATGCAAAATGTCAGCATCATTGTATTCTGTAGGATCTGAGCTTTCCAATGACACCAAGTATGAGTCAATCAGTCAAAGGGAACTTTTTCTAGCCGAGCTGAAAGCCTGTCACGTCTCTGAGGTGTTGTGGGACCCAAGTGGAGATGATTGACATTTGCTCGGACCAGTTACATTTCCAGGTTACGAGACATATCTTTATAACCAATGAGCAGACGAGTCGATAGACACCAAATTTGATGATGAAATGTTAACCATGTAATGGCTGAAGCTGTGTCAAAGCAAAAACAAGGCCTCTAATAATGCAAATCAGCCCTGAACAATGTATGATTAGTTATTTCTATATATTTATGTATATAGTTATTTCAAGTATGTGTGAGATTGATGTAGGACTGTTTATGTATTTGAGAAGTGTTGTATTTTGTACTTTTTTGGCTTTTTTCTTTGCACTTTTAAAACTTGAAATAAGAAAAACGCACAGACATATCTGTAGAAAAAAAATCATATAAAATCCATTTTTGAGTCTTTTGGCTTCTGGATTTTTTCTATAGTAAGCAGACACATGTGGCTATGGCCTAGGGTTGTCTGTATCTCCATAGCTGTGCTCACAGCAGTATATTTCAATCATTTTACAGATGTATGACTTGGACGGAAATAGAACACCTCCATTCTAGCCTCTGTTTCTCTGTCAGTAAGTCCTAGAGTCACCCTGACACTTTTGTGAAAAAAATTGAGAATGTTACCTTTCCAATGATGTCAGGAACACCCCAGAGTGTCAAAGTATATGGGAGCTGTACCACTTTTAATTTGGGTATGATGTTTACGCCAAAAAGCATGGAATTTCATGTGTTTCTTTACCATTAACTAACTTTAGTATTAGTTAATAAAAATATAACCTTTTTTTTAAGTTCATAGTGCATTTATGTTAACAGATAGGCCTACAACTTTTGATTTTTATAATATATTAGAAAATGTTTACTTTTTTTATGAACATTAACAAGTGCCATTAACAAAAGTAGGCTATTGTTTATTCATGCATGGTGACTAACAAAACTTATTTATATTTTTTTTATGCTGTTAAAATTACTTTTCAGTTAAGGGCAAATCTGGCTTAGCCAGAACTGCAGCTCTTCAAGTCTTTGATGACACCGACACAATTGTGGAAGAGGACATCTTCCATGAATTGATCGAAGGCAGTCCACATTTATGCCTATCTGTAAGATGTCCGGAAAATATTGCTGGTTTGTCTGAGGGTAAGTCTGTAATAACCCTTGAGACATACTTTCGAGGACTCCAGTGTAATTATCCTGGGGTCAGAAACGCATTTACCTTTAGCAGACGCTAATACAACAAGGGATTCATCACAAGTCGGCAGTAACATGAGAGGTGCTAATCATGCAAATATTGTCTAAAATAGTCCAGGATACAATTAAGTGCTCACTTATGAGTTTTTAGCAGTTTATTAAATATTGTCACAGATTTGTTTGGGTTAATATATAAAACGGGGAACTTGAGTTTGAGATCCAGTGATGAAAAAGTGGACAAAAGGATCTGGTATCACTGCAGCTAGATATAGCAGAATGAGAACTTACAAGGGTGTATCTTTATCTTTACAATTTTTATTTTTAAGGGTTAGTTCACCCAAAAATGAAAATGTCATTAATTACTCACCCTCATGTTGTTCCAAACCCGTAAGACTTCTTCAGAACACAAATGAAGAGATTTTTGATGAAATCCGAGATCATGTGCAGCAACGTAATTACCACTTTCAAGGCACAGAAAGGTAGTAAAGACATTAAAATAGTCCGTGTGACTCCAGTAGTTCAACTTTAATGTTATGAAGTGACTAGAATACTTTCAGTGGGCAAAAATAACTACTTTATTCAACAATATCTCTCCCATGGCTTTCCATTACGCCATCTAATTAGTAAAGGGCAGCACAGCACTGGGCCTTGAAAGTTGCAATGATGTAGCTGCCTATGGATGGTTCAGAAAGCTCTGATTCCATCAGAAATATCTTAATCTGCCTTTCCGAAGCTGAACGGAGGTATTAAGTAATGTGGGTGAGTAATTAATGACATTTTCAATTTTTTGTTAAACCCTTTAATTTTTATTTGTGATGGAAAATGATTTCTTCAGAAGAACATGCAGATTTTGTTTGATTTAATGCCTTTAGAGAAAACATTAAAATTATGTTTTGCTTTTTTCTGTCAAGAGTTTTCACCCACAAGAACCTCAACCCCCAGCACATGCACTGACACTCTTTCACTCTCTTCAACTGACCATGAAGAGACCCAGAGCGCAGTGGAAAATCAAACGGCAATGGTCAGCAACAGTTTTAACATAGACGCTGAAAAGGCAAAAAGGGTATGTATGCATGTTTTTCCTTATGGTTAACTTTTCCCTATAATTTCACAATTTTATTAGTCTTCATGTGTTCACCTGTATTGTGGTCAATGTTTAATCAGACTGTCCAAGATGCACTGGAAAAAAAATCTGGTGTTGAGGAAGTGCTTGAAGAATACCAGACAACAAAAACTTTAAAGCACAGCACCAGACGTCAGCTTGTTAATATTGTTGTCAGTCACATGACAGAAATTCATGGGTAAGACTTTAAAGCACAGATGCAATAAAAACACACAGCTGTCAATTGATGTAGAAAACAAGACTGTTGACCATTAACTATATATATATATATATATATATATATAAATTAATTAATTAATTAATATATTAATTGTTAAATGTTATATGCTCCTTTTTTGTGGCATGTAATATAAGTTTATATTATAAATTTTGTGTAACATAATGACATAATTTGTTCAAATTTTACTTAGTGTTCTCTTGTCTTTTTTGACAGGAGCATTTCTACGATCCGGAAAAGGGAACGGGGTTCATCTCCTGGCGCCTTAAAACTTTGTCGAGGAAAAACCCAAAACATGTTCGCTTAGAGATGACTGAAAGTGGAGGACCAAGTCGACGAAGGAGGATAGATGATGTGCAACAACTTGAAGGAGATGCATGCAGAAAGGCAATTTCTTTCCTTGTCCACACAGCTGATGAAACTGAAGTAATGCAGAAGATGAAGGAAACTTTTAAGCATAGACAAGAACTGGTCCATAATCCTGACCGATCAGCTGACGACCTTGATGTGTTCCCAAGATATTTGGATGTAAAAGGATTGGTAAATAAAACTTTTATTCCACTTTTCAAAGATTGTTTTAAGTGTATTTTAGATATGCCTGCTTTTGGTAACTCTTTAACATAATTGCTACTTTGAGTCATTTGTTCATATATTTATCACTCTTGCTCGTACATGCCTTTCAGACATAGTGATAGACTAAGAAATCATGATTGTGTATTTACTTGAATTCTTATAAAGTCTATCAAAACATGCACACTATCCATTTTGGTGGTAAAGGATAAAAAAAGTCCCAAGTAACCTCTTAGGGCGTTTTCACACATGAAAGTCCGAACCAAGGTCCGGACCAAGGTTCATGTTTTTGTTACATTGTATACATTTGATCCGGTAAGTTTTGGTTTCACACTGCAGTTATGCAAGCGCACTAAAGATCTAAACGTGACAAAACTACGTCCTGCCGTCATCACATACGTGAGCTGCGTCTCCAGATACTTATAATTGATTGGTTTGTAGACGGGCTTCCCTGTCCTCTCGTATCCTCTCTCTGTGTCGGAGTTTTTTCAACTGACTGCTGCTCTCCCCTACTGCCGCGGCTCTTTTTGTTTTGTTGTGTTGTTGAGAAGCGAGACACGGAAACTTTCTTTCTGGAGAATTTATTCAGAGACAAACGGAAACCTACACTGTACATTTACTACCACTTAACAATTAAACTGCTGATCTATTCTCTGCTCTGATAGCAGACTGCTGTCTGCTCTGAGCGCATTCACCGTCACTCTCACATGTAGCCTATACACTAAGCACCGAGCTATTCCTTAAAGGAGCATCCCCGCTCTTGTAACACAAGGAGAGCCTGCCAGAGCTCCTTGTATTTGGTCCGAAAGTCCAAACCATCCAAAAAATGCTTTCACACTATAACGAACCGGACCATGGTTCAGTTCTCGGTCCGGACCGAGACCACCTCTTTTTATCGGACCAAAATTTGGTCTTTTGATCCGGACCGTGGTCTGGGGGAGGTTTCACACCTCTAATTTTGGTTCGGATCAAACAAAAAAGTCCGAAAGTCCGGACCAAATGAGGTATGTGTGAAATCGCCCTTAGAAATCTTGTTAATATGCTTTGTCATTAGATAAATCAGGACTTTGCTCTGCTGTTCAATGCTGAAACATCCAACAAGTTTCTTAAGAGGTGGGAGACTGCATTCAAGCAAAAGATCATCAATGAAGCCAAGTCTCATACTTCAACAGCAGAAAGTGTCTTCTCAATGCAGCTGGTGGACAAGGATCTGAAAATGGTTGGCATGATTTGTGAGGATGTTATAATTTAAAATTTGCTTTGGTTTCTTGCTATTGTGAGCAGTAAGCCTTTTTTTTTTTCTTTATCACCCCCATCTACTCATTCAGATTGGGACAGTGACATGTCATCTGTCCTGCTGCTGTTGCATCTCCTGCCTCCTCCTCCAGGGAGGAAGAAGACTAAGATCAGTCTTCAGACTTGTGCATTTTCATAAGGTAAAACTCACAATGCTGTTGCAATGATTTTGGTTATAAACCCTAAAATGCAGTGGTTTTCATTAATTGTCCTTGGGACTGAAGCCTCTGCACATTTTGTCTCTCTGACCTGACACACATAAGGATAGGATAGCTCTCCCAAAAATGTCACCCTCAGGTTGTTCCAAACCTGTATACATTTTTCTACTGCTGAACACAGATATTTTGAAGAAAGTTTGTAAACTAGCTGCTTTAGGCAGCCATTGACTGTCATACTACTTTTCTTTTCCTATTGTGGAAGTCAATGGCTGCCCAAAGTGGCCTGTTTACAAACTTTCTTCAAAATATCTTCCTTTGTGTTCAGCAATACAAAGAAATGTATACATGTTTGGAACAAGCTGAGTGTGTGTAAATGACATCATTTTCATTTTTGAGTGAACTAACACTTCAGTCTAGTTCATGTAGCTCTTACCTAATGAGGTGAAGATCTGAAACAGGTTAGTTGAATAAGTGAGACATGCAACATGTGCAGAGCCGTTGGTCACGACCAGGATTGAAAATTGCTGGCATAATGTGACTGTTTAAATGTACCTTTTAGAATCTCTAACTGATTGCTTGCATTATATTGACCTACAGCTCTCGAATTTCCATGTACAACTCTTTGTTCTAATGAAGTAAGTCAGTCACATAGCTTGGTTTGGCTGAGGGTGAATCAGCACACAAATTCTGGTGGTGGTGGTGGGCGGGGGGTGTTCCTTTAATGGTTATCCTTTCATTGTAATACACAAAGCAACTGGGTTTGTCAGGCACATATTGGGTTAAGGTGTGTCATATTTTATTTTATTGATTTTAATTCTATTTTAGTTCATTTGAATGTGAGGAAGTTAACAGTAGCAGGTTTAATGCATTTATCATTTCACATTGTAATTAGTTTTTTTCCTGTTTGTTTAATCTATTATTTTTTTCAGTCCTGCAACAGTATTGAAGGCCATCTCAGTGGGAGGGAGGGCCACCAGCCATTTCTACTGGGATCAGGAAGGATCAAGGGCAGGATCGACCACTTTTACGTTGTTGTGGACAAGCGCCTTATCCCTTGCTCTGGAACCAGCTCCTTAAGTGCCTTTGATGAACTTTTCAAAGTTCACTATGTCTTCAACTTGTCCTACGAGGAAGCCCTGGTCAACTTCTTTACCTTCCTGCAGACCACAGTTTACAACATAGACGTTGGTCTTTCAAGTGAGTCTCCCAGAGTAAGGGAACTGCGTGCAAAGCTTTTAAATTATTATTAAAAGTTTGCATGCAAACAGCCACTCGTTGATAGCTCATTTAAGAGACGCACACAGTTTCTATCCTTCGCTTAAGTTTAAGTTGTTGTGTGCGCAGAGTGGCTGTAGTCGGCAGTTTTGCTCATATTCTGGGTTTCGAAAGCATTTGAACAGTTTTCATGCTGTTGATGGCAGTCCCGCTTTTGATTTGTCATCAGGTGACCAGTCATCTCAAAATGTTTATAATAATCAGCCAGGTTCTTTGTTTGTTGGAGAAAGTGATCCCCAAGTTGCTCTCACTGAGAATGTTACCTTTTCCACGAGAGAGACGGCAGATATATGTGCCTCAATTGTAGCCAAATTACAGTGCAGTGGAGTAGCCAATAGCTTGGTATCATCAGTTGTTTCAGACCTTGAGTACCTCACTACAGAAATGCATACCCAAACTCGTCAAGATGTGATTTCTGTCATTCCTCCTAATAACCCTGTCAGATCAGCTGTCGAAGAAAGTTTAGCTCATTTTGAGAGTCCCTTTTCCATGTTTAACACCGAAACTAAAATAAGTAATTATTTCAATGACAAATGGGGTGTTGTGGAGCCAGTTGAAATTGTGCTTGGCATGAAATACGACATGAGGAGAAACAAAAAAACTGGATGTTATGATCAGGTCCCAGTAAAAGATACATATGTGTATGTCCCAATTTTGGAAACTTTAAAATGTATGTGTCGAAATGTAGATGTATGTACTCTGCTGACAGAATTTACAGGAAGGCAGAAATCACATTTTGAGGACTTTTGTGATGGAAGTTACTTCCAGAGTCATCCATTATTCTCAAAACATCCCAGTGCTTTACAAATTCAGGTGTACTACGATGAATTTGAAACCGCAAACCCTCTTGGTTCTAAACGTGGAGTACACAAGGTTGGTGCTCTTTATTTTGTGCTTCGAAATCTACCTCCCAAATTTAATTCAAGACTGATGAATATCCATTTAATTGCTCTATTTCATGCGCAAGATGTAAAAAAGTATGGATTTGACCCCATCCTGGAACCGTTGATTCGTGACATAAAGATTCTAGAGACAGATGGAATTGAACTACCCATATCAACAAGTAGAGTTTATGGCACAATATGTTAAGTAATTGGAGACAACTTGGGGATGCACTCAATACTTGGGTTCACAGAATCATTTAGTGGACATTACTCCTGTCATCTATGTTTAACTGAAAAGGCTGATATCCAGTTAGTTTACAATGAGGATGATGTTAGAGTTATTTTGCGTGATCGTTCAATTTATGAACAGCACTGCAGTGAGTTAGAATCTGACCCTCAACTCAAGTCAACACATGGCCTCAAAAGAAACTCGACACTCAATAGTCTCCAGTATTTTCATGTGTGCCACAACTACTCTCTAGATGTGATGCATGATCTCCTAGAAGGAGTTGTGCAATTTGAAATGAAACTACTGTTTGAGTATCTTTCGGAAAATTTTGTTACACGCAGTGAATTGCTCTCCAGAATATATTCATATGATTATGGATATTTGGAGAGAAAAGATCGTCCCACAAAGGTTAATCTAGAGCACAGTGGAAATAGCATAGGGCTCAATTCTATCCAGTCACTCTGTCTTGTCAGAAACATTCCGTTGCTGTTTGGTGATATCGTAGGGATAGGTGATAAAAATTGGCATTTGCTCCTGCTCTTACTTCAAATTCTAAATCTGGTGTTTTCCCCTTGTATTTCTAAAGGCATGACTGTCCTCCTGAAGCATTTAACAATTGAGCACCATGAGTTATTTAAAGAGTTGTTTCCACAAAAAAACTTGCTGCCCAAACACCATTTTATGGTGCATTATCCAGCCTGTATTCGCAAAATTGGACCGTTAGTCCACATGTGGAGCATGAGGTTCGAGGCTAAGCATAAAGTTTTTAAGAATACACTAAAGAATTTCAAAAACATCACCAAATCTCTGGCAAAAAGTCATCAGATGTCAATAGGCTATCTTTGGGAAACGACACCATTCAGTCAAGTTGAGTGTGGACCAATGAAAACATTTTGTTGGAATGATGTTGAAAATGGTGAAAAGTTGGCAGGAATGCTACAGAATCCAATACAAACAAGCATGCTTTCCATGAGCTGGGTTAAACTAGATGGGACAGAATATAGACCAAACCTCATTGTATGCAATGAAATTGAGAATGAAATTCCTGTTTTCAGTCAGATTCGAAAAATACTCTTCATTGACAGCACTGTGTATTTTATTGTCGACAAACTTTTCGCAGAAAATTTTTCAGAACATCATCATGCATTTAAAGTAGAGAGATACTGTGAGTTGGGTGAACTTGTAAAAGCCAACAGCTTGAAGTTCTACAGGCCTTTTGATCTGCAGTGTACATATGGGTCAGATGATGGGGAGTATATTGTACCTTCCTTTGTGTTGGTGTAATTGTTTCAACTGTGTTGTTGAAAATAAAATTTCAAACTGATACAGCGTTTTGACTTATTTAATTGAATGCACATTGCACACATGTATTTTTAGTCAAAATACCAATTACACTTAATTACCTTAATCAGGGTTCGTATGAGCACTATAAGTGCGGAAATAAATCTCTTGGTGTTGAGATATTGACACACCTAGTGTAATTTCAACACTAACTTGGTTTAAATGAGGGGGGTGAAACACTAATGGTGTTAACGGTGAACACTTACAGTGTTGTTTATACACTAAGCAAGTGTAAAAAAAACACTATTTAAAGTGTTGGTTTAACTCTATTTAGTGTGGACCTATATAAACCCCGAAAAAGTGCTAATTTTAACACTGTGAGTGTTGATTTAACGCTTTCAAATTTGCTGTGTGTGCGGGCGACAACTACTGAGCAAGCTCCTCCGCGTTTAGAATCAGAATCAGAAAGGGCTTTATTGCCAAGTACGTTGCACATACGAGGAATTTGTCATGGTGTTGTTGGAGCATGTCACACATACAAATATAAGAAGGATAAAAAGAATATAAACAATATAAGTATAAACATATACACACAGTATGTATTAGTAACGATAAAATAAATTTAAATAAATAGTAAAATAAGTTAAACAGTAGTAAAAAGGAACGCTACAGCAGAGTAGGTACAGTGGCATGAGAGGTGGGGTGTGGAGAGAGTCAGGATGGATTCCGGGCCTTGTTAATAAGGCTAGTGGCGGAGGGGAAAAAACTGTTTATGTGGTGTGAGGTTTTGGTCCTGATGGACCTCCTCCTGCCAGAGGGGAGTGGCTGAAAGAGCTTGTGTCCGGGGTGGGAGGGGTCAGCCACAATCTTTCCAGCACGCTTCAGAGTCCTGGTGGCGTATAGGTCCTGGAGCGGCGGCAGATTGCAGCCAATCACCTTCTCAGCTGACCGAATGACACGCTGCAGCCTGCCCTTGTCCTTGGCAGTGGCAGCAGCGTACCAGATGGTGATGGAGGATGTGAGGATGGACTCAATGATGGCTGTGTAGAAGTGCACCATCATTGTCTTTGGCAGGTTGAATTTCTTCAGCTGCCGCAGGAAGTACATCCTCTGTTGTGCTTTCTTCACGAGGGAGCTGATGTTCAGCTCCCACTTGAGGTCTTGGGAGATGGTAGTTCCCAGGAAGCGGAAAGACTCCACAGTGTCAATTGTGGAGCCACAGAGGGTGATGGGGACAGGTGAGGCTGGGTTCTTTCTGAAGTCCACAACCATCTCCACTGTCTTTAGAGCGTTGAGCTCTAGATTGTTTTGCTTGCACCAGATCACCAGGTGGTCAGCCTCCCACCTGTAGGCGGACTCGTCTCCATCAGAGATGAGTCCGATGAGGGAGGTGTCGTCCGCAAACTTCAGAAGCTTGACGGACTGGTGACTGGAGGTGTAGCTGTTGGTGTACAGGGAGAAGAGCAGAGGAGAAAGAACGCAGCCCTGGGGTGATCCGGTGCTGATGGACTGTGAGTCGGAGACGCGTTTCCCCAGCTTCACATGCTGCTTCCTGTCAGACAGGAAGTCAGTGATCCACCTGCAGGTGGAGTCAGGCACACCAAGCTGGGAGAGTTTCTCCTGAAGCAGAGCCGGGATGATGGTGTTGAAGGCAGAGCTGAAGTCCACAAACAGGATCCTGGCGTAGGTTCTTGCGGAGTCCAGGTGCCGGAGGATGTAGTGAAGGGCCAAATTGACTGCATCATCTACAGACCTATTGGCTCTGTAGGCAAACTGCAGGGGGTCCAGGAGGGGGTCGGTGATGGCTTTGAGGTGTGAAAGCACAAGGCGCTCAAAGGACTTAATAACCACCGAGGTCAGGGCGACGGGTGTGAAGTCATTAAGTCCTGTGGTCCTTGGCTTCTTGGGGACAGGGATTATGGTTGTTGTCTTGAAGCAGGCTGGCACGTGACATGTCTCCAGTGAGGTGTTAAAAATGTCTGTGAACACTGGAGACAGCTGGTCAGCGCAGTGCTTCAAGCTGGATGGGGAGACAGCATCCGGTACAGCAGCTTTCCTGGGATTCTGTCTCCTAAAGAGTCTGTTGACGTCCCTCTCGTGAATGGAGAGAGTCGTCACTGAGGTGGGAGAGGAGGTGGAGGGGACCTTTAAGGAGGGCATTGGTGGGGGGGCCCAGGTGGAGGTGATGCACAGTGGCTGTAGCTGTAGGGAGGTGTCGTGGGGAATGGTGTCAGGACTGTCCTTTTGTCTTTCAAATCGACAGTAGAACTCGTTCAGGTCGTTGGCTAGGTGTCGGTGATTGAAGGAGTGGGGGGTTTTAGGCTTGTAGTTGGTGATCTGCCTAAGTCCTTTCCAGACAGTCGCAGAGTCATTAGCTGAGAACTGGCGTTGGAGCTTCTCACAGTACCGATGTTTAGCCTCCTTCACTGCCTTGCTAAACTTGTACTTTGACTCTTTAAATCTGTCTTTGTCCCCACTCCTGAACGAGTCTTCCTTAGCCAGCCTTAACCTTCTGAGTTTGGCTGTGAACCAGGGTTTGTCATTGTTGTAACTCACCCTGGTGCTTGATGGAACACAGAAGCTGATGTATGACGTCACAGCCTCTGTGTACTCATCCAGACTGTTGGTAGCAGTCCTGAACACATCCCAGTCAGTACAATCCAAACACGACTGGAGATCCTCCATAGCCTCACTGGTCCACTTCCTTGATGTCCTCACTACAGGTTTGCAGAGCTTTAGTTTCTGCCTGTAGGCGGGGATCAGGTGGACCATGACGTGGTCAGAGTGTCCCAGTGCAGCACGGGGGACGGCGTGATAAGCATCCCTGACTGTGGTGTAACAGTGATCCAGAATGTTCTCCTCTCTAGTCGGGCATTTAATATGTTGTCTATATTTAGGGAGTTCATGAGTGAGGTTCCCTTTATTAAAGTCACCAAGGACAATAACTAGGGAGTCCGGGTTGGTCCGCTCCACACACAGTATCTGGTCGGCAAGCATGCGCTGCGCGTCCTGCACGTTGGCCTGCGGTGAGATGTAAACACCGACCAGAATGAATGAATGGAACTCACAGGGTGAATAAAAAGGTTTACAGTTTATAATGAAATACTCCAGGTCAGGAGAACAATGCTGCTGGATCACTGTCACGTCGTTGCACCAACCGCTGTTGATGTAGAAACAGATTCCTCCACCTTTAGTTTTGCCAGAGAGGTCCGTGTCTCTGTCCGCTCTGAAAAGCTGGAAGCCTGCCAGCTGCAGCGCAGAGTCCGGTATTATTCCACAGAGCCACGTCTCCGTGAAGCACAAAACAGCAGATGAAGAAAAGTCCCTGTTTCCCCCCAACAGCAGTTGTAATTCCTCCACTTTGTTGGGCAGAGAGCGCACGTTAGAGAGGAATATTCCAGGTAACAGTGTGCGTGATCCTCGCTGGCGGAGACGCACCAGCACACCGGCCCGTTTCCCTCTCCTCTGGCGTTTCGCTGCGTGAGCAAAGGTGAGCGCACCTTTGACCAGAATGTCCAAAATTTCCAGTGAAGGGAGAAGAAAAGTGGGAAATAAGTCTTGTTGTGTTGTTCCCCTGAAGTTCACGAGCTCTTCACTTGTGAATGAGATACGGGTACCATCGCAAGAAACAAAGTTAAAACACAAAACAAAACAAAGCAGAGCGCTCCAACACACCGTGTCGCCATTCTGCGGCGCCATCTTAGAAAATCATCAAGAAGATGTAAGCAGTAATGATTAGCGTGAAAGGCCAGATCAGAGAAAGTGATATCACTATCGTGGGTTGAAGGATTTAAAAGGAGTAGCGAATTCATCGCATCTGAGAAATGCGTAGAAAGCTAACAGGAAGACAGACTCCAGAGGTGTGTCTATGTAAGGGGAAAAAAACCCTATCCTGACTCTCGACACTAGTTGATGTAGAATACCGAGAGTGATAGGCTGCCTGAGGTCAGGGGAAGAAGGGTGAGCTTTAGAGACGCCTTTCAACAGCAATTTTATAGACTGATTAGAAAGGAGGCTAGGAAACGATGGATCGTAACATTTTATGTGAAACTGAATACCTGCAATCAACCCACGAGTGTACTGCACCTTGAAGTTGCGAGTATCGGTACAATAACATATGAAGGCACAAAAACTTTTAACAAGAACTGGTCTGAGAGGTACACAAATGATTACGTAAAATAAAGAAAAAGTATGCCAGGCAAAATCATAGGTTTTAAGAGTGGAAGCCACTAGACCTTTCCTCATGTACATCCTAGAAGAATCTAGATAATGTTGCAAGGGGTTTAGATTTAATGCAGCACTAGCTCTTGGAGAGAGGGAAGCTCTACCAGGACGGGGCTGGCTGACGGGCAGAGGCTTCGAAAGGTCTGAAAGTGAAAACGAGACAGCGCATCAGCCTCATTGTTAAAATGCCCGGAAATTATTATAGTATAATATAATTATCTATATAATATAGTATCTATATAATTATTATTATATAGAAATTATAGAACGCCTTGTGGTATTGGAAGAACACATTGCTGCCATACTTCAAATTCAAATCCCCAATTAGCGCTAAGTAGGAGTCCAGTTCCGGCCTCCTATCCGGGTACACAGAGCAAATAACGTCCGAAACAACCCGAAAGCCACCACGAACTGCCCGATGGACAGCTCCTTGCATAACCTGGGATCCGCGGACTTAAACACTGCTGAAAACCCGTCCCCGGACACCAGATTTTTTTCGCATTCCGGGGAAGGCAAGGAAAATCCTGCAGGGCAAGGATGTCAACCTGGTAAGCCTAATTCGGCTTACCAGGTTGACATCCTTGCCCTGCAGGATTTTCGCCCGCAAGCGCCCAGAAATGTTGGCAGCAGCGGGAATATATGGCCTACCTACGAACGGGGCTGGAGCAGAAGTGGCCAGGGAAAAGTCGGCTTCTCCGGGGGCTGTAGGGGCCGGCTGAGAAAAACCGTGCGCCGGCAGAGACACAGAGGCCACAGCGGTGGCGGCGGTGGAGGACCCGAGGAAAGCGGGCGAGCGTTCAATGGACTGCAGCCTTGCGTCCATGGACTGAAGAGAGCCGGCCAGGGATTGAAGAGAACCGAGAATCAGAGCCGTGTCAGATGACCCACTCGGCACGGCCGCAGCAGCCGCCAAGCTGAGGGAACCCGCACTGCGCCTCTTCGGCGGGGCACGAGGAGGGGCGTCTGCCTTCGCAGACCGCTTCCGACCGCGAGCCGCCGCGGGAGCAGGAGGCGGGGGAACCGGCGAGATGCATCCGACCTGAGCAGCCAGCTCGCGGAGCTCCGGAGAAGATAAGCCCGGAGCCGCCGCGATGCCTCCATCCCGAAGCTGCAGGATGATCCTTTCCAACGCCGCGCTGGCCGAAACGGGAACAGGCAGAAAGGCCAGGTGAGAGCTCCTGCGGACGCCGTCCGAAGAAGCTGGAATTGCCGCCGGCGATGAGAAGAAATCCGGGCCTGGGTCCGATGCGGGATCAGACTCAAAATCTGACATGCGAGACAGCAGAGCACGGTACAAAACAGCGAGGAAACGAGCGCCATACAGCCGTCCGACTGTCAACACGACGCCTTTCTGAAATGACAGCTGATAGCACAGGGAGAGAAAGCGCTTTTAAACGTGTTGAGACGCTGTGATTGGCCTATGAAATCTTTGGCCTTTCCTGATTGGATTATCAGAAGGAGAGCGCCTCAAGCGCTGATTCGCTTTAGGAGAGACTGATTAATGTTAGGTCTTCCTGAAAGAATTTACGCTGAGCTACATTAGTTGATCTCCCTGCACAGTAAAGTATAACCAAATGTAATTTCAATACATATTTTACAATAGTAGTTCAATATATGTGACAAAAAAAACGACCTCAGGGAGGAAAACTGCAGGCTGAAAACCAAACTAGGAACATTGGACGAACAGGCTTTTGCAAATGACGATGAAAAAGTGAAAGCACTGACTGGACTCCCCACGTTTGACAAGCTGCAAGTAGTTTTATGTAGTGTTCTTTTATGTCTTCCGACACACACAACCCTCTCTCCTTTCCAACAACTTCTTTTAACTGTTATGAGGATAAAAATGAACCTGTCCCTTGCTCTACTTAGTGTTCTCTTCCAAATCTTGATAGCGACAGCAAGCAGAACTTTTAGAACTACCCTTGACATGCTACATGCAAAGCTTGTTCCATCATTTTTATTTTGGCCACAGAGAGAAGAGCTTTGGCTGTCAATGCCTATGATATTTGGAGAAACTTACCCTAGATGTGCCTGCATAATTGACTGTTTCGAATTTTTTATAGAAAAACCCAAAGACTTCAAAGCAAGAGCACAAACATATTCAACCTATAAACATCATCACACCATGAAATACCTAATAGGCATATCCCCACAAGGAACAGTCATATTCATATCTAAGGGATGGGGAGGCAGAACATCAGACAAACGTGCCACAGAAAATTCTGGGTTTCTGGAATGCATCAGTGCAGGTGATGTGATACTGGCTGATCGAGGGTTTAACGTGGCAGAGTCTATTAGCTTGCATAATGCTGAGCTGAAGATCCCAGCTTTCACTAAAGGAAGGATACAATTGAGCCTAGTAGAGCTGGAGTCCACACGTGGACTTGCCTCAGTAAGAATCCATGTAGAGAGAGTTATCGGTGAAACAAGAAACCGATACACTATACTACAAAGTACTATTGGTATCCAGATTTGTGAAGCTGAACACCCCCAAGGGTTTACAGTTTTAGACAAAGTGGTCCACGTGTGTTGTGCCGTTACAAATGTGGCACCCTCAATTATTCCTTCTGGTTAAACACTACTGAATACAGTACAACATTAATACAATGTAAATATATAATGATTTATTTACACAAACACACACACAAAGAAACATGTACGTACACACATTATGTACATGAATGTATTAAATTTTCAATTTGATTACCTATGTGCATTGTATTTATTTATTGAATAAATCTGTATTTGTCTGTCCAACAGTACAATTCAAAATTCACCACTTTTCATTTGTTTTCTTCTTGTGCGTGCTTGCGTTTTGCCAATTCCAGTTTGCAGACACTGCACTTCCAATTCAAAACACTAAGATCAGTAGTCTGCAAACAGTCTTTTACAGATTCCCAATGTACACTCTATTTTGTCATCAGTATCCAGAACAGGCATACCACAGTAACAGCCTTCAGATGATTTGGTGGCATCATATTGCTTGAACAGGTGCTGTAAAAAGTTTTGCCAGTAGCACAGGAATGACACGTGTTCGGATAAAAGTATGAACCTTTCCATGCATAGTTTCAAAGAAGACTGTATCCGGTATAATTCTCTCAATGTGAACTTCTCCTTTGCCATCTACAGTATCCCTGGTCCCCAAACAACAAAGTCACAGTAGCTTGCCTCTGCTAAGTGAATTTGTGTCTGCACTTGGTAAAAGTACTGGTGGTCCCTCTTTAGTGAAAATGTACCCTCTACCTCGTGGAGACAAAATGTGCCATCCTGTTTCATTTTGTCAACTAAACTGCTGTTCTCAAGACTACATGGTGCCTTCACTTCTAACACACCCATCCCATGGCAGTCAAACATTAACATGCCATCTGGGGATGCCCCTAACCATGGGTATTTAGGATCGATGACCAGCTCTGCCCTCCTGACATTGAAGTTGGTGTGGTGTTCCTTCATGATCTTGGAGTACTCCTCCACGGCTCTTCCCTCATGTTCTATGGCCCATCTGAAACAAACAATATTTAAGTATAAAACATAATAGATAATGATAACCTCCATAATGTGCTTATCATGGTAAAAAAAATGGAAAGCCCTCAACTATTTTTTGTAGAAGTAATCTGATTGTTAATTGAAGGTATTGTTTAGTACCTGAGAGAACGTGGTGTGTTTCGAGCTTTGTAGGCCACGGGGTAGCAAAGCTTTTTCAGCAGGGACACAGCTGGTTTTTCTAAGTTAGTGTGGCAGGCTGCTCGGATGTTAGATGCAGTGACCCTTCCTGCTTTCTGGTCGCACCACATAGTGGATTTGGATTAAAGTCTTGTGCGCACTAAAATGTAAAAAGCTGAGTGAAATTCATGTAGCAAATCACCAGTAATACATTTACATTTTAACAATTTTGTGAAAACTATGATCCTGCACTCAAAATGTCCTTTTCC
The DNA here is from genome assembly GCF_008315115.2 of Sander lucioperca. Classification (NCBI taxonomy): domain Eukaryota; kingdom Metazoa; phylum Chordata; class Actinopteri; order Perciformes; family Percidae; genus Sander; species Sander lucioperca. Next base: position 26,106,903 of record NC_050178.1, on the reverse strand, counting down.
TAAGACATCACTGACATACATACTTTAAACCACACTCACTGATGTATAAATAAAAGTACCTGTCCCTCTGTTATGCTCAAGCCTGCAAAGACCTCTTCACTCTTTGAGTACAGTTATGCGTGTGAGAGTGCCCTGTTCAACGGCGTGTACATTTTGCTAAGGGATTTAGGGATATTAATTTGTACAGCCTGAGTGGTGGGTACAGTGGGGAGAACAAGTATTTGATACACTGCCGATTTTGCAGGTTTTCCTACTTACAAAGCATGTAGAGGTCTGTAATAATTTTTATCATAGGTAATCTTCAACTGTGAGAGACGGAATCTAAAACAAAAATCCAGAAAATCACATTGTATGATTTTTAAATAATTAATTAGTATTTTATTGCATGACATATGTATTTGATCAGCTACCAACCACTAAGAATTCCGGCTCTCACAGACCTATTAGTTTTTCTTTATGAAGCCCTCCTGTTCTCCACTCATTACCTGTATTAACTGCACCTGTTTGAACTTGTTACCTGTATAAAAGACACCTGTCCACACACTCAATCAAACAGACTCCAACCTCTCCACAATGGCCAAGACCAGAGAGCTGTGTAAGGACATCAGGGATAAAATTGTAGACCTGCACAAGGCTGGGATGGGCTACAGGACAATAGGCAAGCAGCTTAGTGAGAAGGCAACAACTGTTGGTGCAATTATTAGAAAATGGAAGAAGTTCAAGATGACGGTCAATCTCCCTCGGTCTGGGGCTCCATGCAAGATCTCACCTCGTGGGGCATCAATGATCATGAGGAAGGTGCGGGATCAGCCCAGAACTACACGGCAGGACCTGGTCAATGACCTGAAGAGAGCTGGGACCACAGTCTCAAAGAAAACCATTAGTAACACACTACGCCGTCATGGATTAAAATCCTGCAGCGCACGCAAGGTCCCCCTGCTCAAGCCAGTGCATGTCCAGGCCCGTCTGAAGTTTGCCAATGACCATCTGGGTGATCCAGAGGAGGAATGGAAGAAGGTCATGTGATCTGATGAGACAAAAATAGAGCTTTTTGGTCTAAACTCCACTCACCGTGTTTGGAGGAAGAAGAAGGATGAGTACAACCCCAAGAACACCATCCCAACTGTGAAGCATGGAGGTGGAAACATCATTCTTTGGGGATGCTTTTCTGCAAGGGGACAGGACGACTGCACCGTTTTGAGGGTTGGATGGATGGGGCCATGTATCGCGAGATCTTGGTCAACAACCTCCTTCCCTCAGTAAGAGTATTGAAGATGAGTCGTGGCTGGGTCTTCCAGCATGACAACGACCCGAAACACACAGCCAGGGCAACTAAGGAGTGGCTCCATCTCAAGGTCCTGGAGTGGCCTAGCCAGTCTCCAGACCTGAACCCAATAGAAAATCTTTGGAGGGAGCTGAAAGTCCGTATTGCCCAGCGACAGCCCCGAAACCTGAAGGATCTGGAGAAGGTCTGTATGGAGAAGTGGGCCAAAATCCCTGCTGCAGTGTGTGCAAACCTGGTCAAGAACTACAGGAAACATATGATCTCTGTAATTGCAACCAAAGGTTTCTGTACCCAATATTAAGTTCTGCTTTTCTGATGTATCAAATACTTATGTCATGCAATAAAATGCAAATTAATTACTTAAAAATCATACAATGTGATTTTCTGGATTTTTGTTTTAGATTCCGTCACTCACAGTTGAAGTGTACCTATGATAAAAAATTACAGACCTCTACATGCTTTGTAAGTGGGTAAACCTGCAAAATCGGCAGTGTATCAAATACTTGTTCTCCCCACTGTATCTGCTATGTGCATGGCCAGGAACTAAAGCTAGAATGGCACTCCTTACTGGTTCCTTCTCACTCTTCTCAGAAAGGTGTAGCATGTTGTACAGTGCTGCACGTTAAGCAGGATTTGGAGGTGGAATTTTAGCAGGGGGAAGGTCACCACACCCATCTGCTGCTCTCTTTCTCTGGGCCTTAGAAAAAAACTATCTGGCTCCCCTCTGCACACTCTATTTTTCTACTGGCTGCTATACTAGGCTCATTCCATGTACAGGCCTTGTCAGTGCAAGTAGTGCCGCGCAGTTTGTTGACAGCTGCCTGCAATGTGTACAGAATGGCACCTACATGTGAGTTAGAGGATGGATACCCGAACCGAGCCCATCGGGACCCAACGGTACCCGACGGGCCGGGCCGGGTTCGGACAGATATTTAGAAATGATGTTCGGGTTCGGGTCGGGCTCGGTCACATCAGCGCGATAATGCATTAAACATTTTAAATTTAAAAAAGCTTATTATGTAGGTGCGCGCCTCTGTTAACGTACGCTTGTTGCCCCGTGTGCACTGATGCGCTCATCTGTTGACATTTCTGAATGCCTCTCTACAGTGCTTTCCACACAAACATACATGTGTCATTAGTATGAGAACAAAAATTAGATTTTAACTGTGTCGGGCTCGGACATAAATATCTTAATGCCTGTCGGACGCGGGCCGGGCTCGAACAAAAAAATGCGGCCTGATCCGCACTCTAATGTGAGCACACTTCGCCTAACCCGGCCATACATACCAGTCCCTCCTTTTCCACAGCAACCCAAGCTCTCAGAGGCGGTTCATTCAAGCTGTAGGAATGATGTACCTAACATAGAAAAAAAGGTTTTAGTTAGATAAAGTCTATATCAGTGTTTCTCAATAGGGACGGTACCTCCCCCCAGGGGGCGTTCGGGGGCGCTGGAAGCAATATTTTGGAAAGGGGGGGCGTTGAGGTGCCTTTGGGGGGCGTTTGTTTGAAAGCTTGTTTACACCAAAGATTCACAATAACAATACATGTTTACACTTTAACCTACTTGCAAAAAAACAGTGGTCTGCAACATTAAAACCTGCCAGTTTACGGTACTGCAACTGGACGAGACGGTGTATCATAACTCTTCTCTTCTGTGCTTCTGTCAGCTTTGTTTGGCGCAGCTCTGCGCTGCCTTCATGGAAACGGGACGTCAAAGCATCATCTTAAATGAGCTCCGTACTTCAGCGTGAAGCTGCGTTCAGATAAAAAAAAAAAAAAAAAAACGCCGCAGGGTGGTGCGACGTCCTGTTGTGTTCTTTAACCCCCCAATGTAGCACAAGTACACTTTATATTTCACAGTAATAGTTTTCCGTCAGCTCTTTTATAGAACACAACGTTTCCTACTGCACCTGAGGGCAGCTTCATTTCACGGAGAAAGAGAAAGAAAAGAGACGAGCGAGAGACATCGATTGTGCTTTGTTGTTTGGCAAACATTAAGCTGTTTCACAAACTCTCAGGCAGTTCAGAGCTTGTGTTTGGTGTTTGGCTTTCTTTTGGAAGCGATAGAGGCAGTGATGTAACTGTTTACTGTACGGGATTCTCACACCTCCATAAAACGCAGAGCGATGTGGGGTTGCGTTTCTCCAAACGTTTTTACTCGCAAGACAGGTGATAGCAAACCTAGACTCTTCTAAGCATCAACAAAGGGCTCTCACAAACTTTCAAAGGTTGTAAACTTATTTCTATTCGGAAGTAAATCCTTCTGCTTTTACCCCTTGATAAGTGCCAGCTTGTTTTCTATTGGAACAATTCGATTATAATTTAGATTTGAATGAAAAATGGATTTGAATGTTAAATTGCTAGCTGTTTCTGATTGGCTACTGTTAGTGTTTGTAATGCCTAATTAAAGTTTGAATGTTACATATCTAGTCGTTCTGATTGGCTGCTGTTATTTAAATTGAATGTGAAATGGTTGCATTTTTTTTAAACACCTGTAAATATAATTTCTATATTCACATGGCTTTTTTGATACCTGGGAAACTAATAAATATGTTGTTTGTCATTCAATTATATGATTTTTTGATTATTTGTGATAACAATAGTAACAACAATAATAGGCCTAATATTAGGGCGTAATCATTAATATTTGGGGGGATAATGGATAGGGGGGCACTGGCACAAAAATGGTTGAGAACCACTGGTTAAATTAAATAATTCACAAGCACAGTACCACTGATATTTTTAAAGCTACACATTTCTTTCCTTTTCTAAATTAGGCTACCATATATGTTTACATGTGGCGTCACGTGGGTAGACTTGCCAGATATGTAGGCTGACCAGATTTCCTGGAACTAAAATGCGCGTGACCATAGTACTCGTGCACGCACACACTTTTTAACGTGAACATGTGCCAGCCCAGGTCAGACATAGACACAGATTAGACACAATTTTGCCAACAGCACACGTAGGCCTACTGCTCACAACATAATGGGGTATCTCAGTTAATATTCATGAATTTTCTTGATATGTAGCCTACATATCTAAGAAATAATATTAAAAGACATTGAGTGAGTTTCGTGTGGGACCAACTTTATTTTTCAGAATTAAAGCATTCTTTTGTAAAATGCACCCACTGAACTTGTGAAAACTTTGTGAAAAGGTATTTTTCATTGCATGGCACTAAACGAATTATATGGAACTGCTGCCACAGGTTTGAACTAAAGTTATGGTAACACTTTACGGTAAGGGTACATGAATTATGAATTCATGCATGAATTAATTCATGATTTGTGCATTACTTCATTCCTTTATATCTTATGAATCACCAGGAATTGACTCGCAAGTTCATAGCCTCTCATTCATGACCTCATGCATGAACAACACATCAACTAAAGCATTAGGTAAGGTGGGTACATCATTATGTACAAGTTGTTTTCAAATCAGAATTTGTGCAGTGATGATCACATTTTTTTGCAGAAAAATAAATAATCATGATCATGCTTAATAAATCATAATTCATAATGATGTGCCCACGTACCTAATGCTTTAGTTGTGTTGTTCATGTATGAGGTCACGGGTGACAGACTATGAACACGTCAATTCCTGATGATTCATGGGATATTAAGGAATGCATTAATACATAAATCATTAATTACATAATGCATAATAATACATACATCAATTAATTCATGCATGAATTCATGATAATTCATGTACCCTTACCGTAAAGTGTTACCAGTGTGGTTATTGTAACCAACAGCGCACACACACACACACACACACACACACACACACACACACACACACACACACAAATGTAATCTCATTTGATAGAGCAGATAGCTTCCCTATTGTAAACATTAATTCCGTATATTTGTTAGAGGAGTGAATTTGCTCAAGAATCAATTTGTTGGCTGAAAGCCTACTGTGAAATTGCGCACAGGTGTCAGCAAAATTGGCCTGTGTGACAAGTAGCGCCTTTAAGGTGGGAATGGTTATGTGGTTCCTCTCATCAGTCCACAAACATACAGAAGACATTGCAACTTTTATCGCAATTTTTTTACAAAAGCTCCCGCAATCAGGCATTTTGGGCCGCAACAATCTCAAAAAAGACCGCGAAATCCTGGAGGGACTGGTTAAATCGAGACAGATGAGGCTTTGCAACAATATTTACAAATATACATTGTAATGCTGGCTGCACAGATTATGCAGACGCAGACCGCTACGATTGACTGACACACACACACACACACACACACACACACACACACACACACACACACATTGTTAAAATCATATGCTGGACACTTTATTAGTCTTTCTACATGGGTTTAGTTAATGATCGGGCTATAATAAGACCATGTCGGCTATGTAATCGCTGACAACCGGGACAATTTCATAGTGGTTGATGTAAACTGGGACATTTTAGCGTCCCGACAGGCTTTTGTCAGGACTCGGGACATGCAACTCAAAATCGGGACTGTCCCGGTCAAACTGGGATGTCTGGTCACCTTACAGATATGATACATAGCCTAGTGTTGGCAGAAGGTTTTTTTTTAAAAAACAACTATCAAGCTGTCATTCGCCGGCAGGCACGGTGTACATATTCAGATGAAGACTTCATCACACGACGGAACAGATTAGCAAACATTAGCAAACTTTAGTGGGTAGCTAGCTAACTACTAACACTCAGCTTTGCTTTGATTATGAAGATATTCCTGTTTTTCACCTCCCATACGACAGCATTGTTAACCCACCCACTTTTGAAAAAAAGATAGCTATCCGTACTTTTGTATGCTTTCATTTTTTGTGCGGTGTAAGGTGACGGATTCTCTATAAGATAAATGTAAATATCTCCAAACTCCAAGTCTGTTCAGCTTCAAAGCAATGAAAACATCAGCGGGTGCTGTGTATGGATCACAAGTTCCGAGTATGTTAATCTTTTCATGATATCTAATTTTAACATTTGGTGACGTATGGTCTAAATAGTTGATTGTAGTATTGAAAATCTGCAAGGCTGCAATTCCCCTGGCTGGTCACTGTTCGTCGCCATTCTCTTGGCGTTTCTTGCCAACAGGGTGAGAAACAAAACAAAGAAAATGTGAATGTCAGAACTGTACATTGGTTTATTGTCATCAGCCCTCAGTCTGTTCTCTGAACTCTATGAAATACCTATTTTGGTTGTGATGGTGTATGTCGCTCGGTGTGTCTATGTGCTGTCACTTTGTTATGAATGTAAAATCCGACTGCTCGGAGATTTGTTGTAGGTTTGTGTCACATACTGGTGAGACTCTGTCCTGTCACTCAAGCAGGTCTCAGTGTACATCATAAGCTGTTTCTCCTTGACAAACACACATCTTTGCTGTGACAGCTCAACAATGGCTGCAATAAAAGCTGGACAGCTCTGTCTGCAGCCATTACCCAAGTGCACAGCGTTGTCTACATTTTTAATGGGACCTCTCTCTCCCTCTCTCTTTGTTATAGCAATACCAGTAATTGAATTCAGCTTTAAGGCCATTGAATGCTTTCCCCCCTTTCCTGCAAGTCTACACTATCTAATTAGCTTAGCAGAGAGTGGGTTTTACCTTGCAGGAATGCCTAATATCACCTAATATGGTGTTTGTGTGTGCGTGTGTAAAAGCAAAGAGAGAGAGAGAGAGAGAGAGAGAGAGAGAGAGAGAGCAAATGGGAGATGACAATAGTTGGCTGTTAATTAGACAATTACCCAATATGGACACTGCAGGGAGAGTGCAGCCATGCAGTGGATTTTCAGTGAGAAGTGTTGTAAACACAGCTGTTTCTCAGTGGAACTGTAAAATTAAAGTTTTGACTTTAGGTCATTGCATCATGGGAGCTGATAAAGTTGTAATACTTGAGTCCCTACCTGTGTTCCTCTGCTAATTAAACAGATATCAGCATATGAATGCAGAATCTGTAGGTACGGGACAAGATTTTGGTATTGGAAACATTCTGGTTTCTGTTTGTAGTTGTTAGTAGTCTGAGTAGTATTGACCAAACACATTCGAGCAGCTTTGGTTGCATGCAGGTAAACTGTCGGGGTACAGATCAAAAGAGGCAGAATGCATTGGCCAAAACGCAATCTTGAAACCCATCGTGTACAAACCAAGGTTATAATCGTTAACGAAAATGAACGAAATAACGAAAACTAGGTGGGAAAAAACATTGTCGTTAACTGAAATAAAAATAAAAACGAGGCATTACAAAAAAACGATAACTAAACTAAAACTGTAATGTCTGTTTGCAAAACTAACTAAAATAAAATAAAATTATCGAGTAAATGTCCTTAGTTTTCGTCTTTGTCGATCTTTCATAGAGCAAATAACGTTATATCTCTCCGACCATGACATTTCCCGTAGACATGTATAGTTTCCGACTGGGAACCCAGAAATTCCGACATTCCACGTCAAATTGAACACAACATGTCCGTTGCTCTGTGCCTCTCGCCTGGCATCATAGCGGTACCGAAAGTCGGAAGAAAGTGGCAGGCATTATGTTGATTATGACTGTGTCAGATAAAAGCACCTTGCAGTGGAAGGTGGTAAAATATGTGGTCAATTTATTACAGGGAAAAATCCCACGAATTTGAAAGTACATTTGAGACGCGCACACAAGCTAGGAGGCTAACCTAGCTTACATTAACAAGGTAAAGGAGAACGCAAAGCCCCCTTTCCCCGAAACAGAAGCTAACCCCGGTAACGTTACGGGCATGGATGTATGGATACAGGGCCAGGCAGCATGACAGAGACAACAGCAGGACAGAGAACACTACAGGAAGGCTTTCACCGGCGACCCGATAGCTGCTGGTTAGTAAATACGCAGGAACACCAAAAGCGGGAGGAAGCGTGGGTTAATATGTGGATTGATACTGGGATGTCTACACAACTGTGTGACTTGAATGACTTCAAAAAGTTTAAACTTTACTCGAACAGAAGTTGAAAACACCTGTTAATGTCTTCTTTAGTCTGTTGGCTATTTAGGTTTTTTTTCCTGGAAATCGTCACTTACACATGTTGCACATACTGCGTCTTGTGTAGACTGTTTACATATTTATGACCATATGTAGGCTACATTTTATGTACTGGTGTTATTGTTGAATACACTGTGAATACATATTTCTAAAATTGTGTGATGTTTTTGTTGAGTTATTATTACACAATACTTTTTGACTTTGACAAATAACCCATATTACAAAAAAAGACTAAAACTAATAAAAACTAAACTAAAACTAAGCATTTTCAAAAAATAAAAACTAAATTAGCAAACCCGCTTTAAAAACTAAAACTAAACTGAATTTGAAAACAAAAAGTCAAAACGAAATAAAAATAAAAACTAATGAAAAATGCAAAACTATAATAACCTTGGTACAAACAGCAATCACTACATCACATACTGACATCACATACTATTGACACTGAGATTCATTGCCATTTTGGATTCACCAAAAGACATCAACACAATTGTATTGATTTCTGTCCCTGAGTGTCTTTTGTTGCCTAACTCTGTCTGCTGGCATCTGCAGAGGTGGTGGCTGGTGGCGTTTTCTTCATAAAAATCTATAATTGAGTATTAATATTGTGGGCTAGTACAAACTGCTATTATCTCCCAGTCCAGCCCATAAAACATAAATCTGTCAGGCTTTGTTTCTTTATAAGCAAATCTGCCATTCCACCTACTCAAGTGGATTTTATGTTGTTTTTTATGACAGTTGGAGTGGAGAGATGGGGAGATGAGTGGAGGGAAAGCTGCAGCAGCAAGTCTTCATCCAAATTGCAATCACAAGAGGTGCCCTGAGAGCGACATGTGGGCACAAACACAAACACATAATGAAAAGCCAATCGTATCTGCCTGTTCTCACTGTAAGTGATTGCTCTCAGGAAGTTCTTCATTTCACTTTGCTTGACAAATGACAGCTGTCAGTTCATAATTGTGGAGTTCATCCAAGCATTTACATGAAAATCAAAGAGTGATAGATTGAAATAGAAAAGCTAATTAGCACATTTAAGAAAATGCTCATCTGAAGAGGTAAGGATTTTGTCAGTAAAGAATCACTGCAATAATAGTGATCAAAACATTTAATTTGGAGTTAAAGATTGTCTGTACATTTCTATCCACTGCAACCTCCCAAATATGTCACATCCATTGACTCCAATGGAAGAGTAGGCCAATTTAATCAGCTGACCCAGGTAACAGAAGTGCACCATGTTGGCATCTTATATCCCGTGTGGCAGTCTGGGAAAATAACCATTTAATTATCATTTGTTACCAACACATCCCCATTTACGCCAGCAGAATGTTTACTGTATGAGATTCAGCCATTAACTGTAATTAACAGTGGAGGAAGTGAGCATGACATCAATCATTGCTGTATGAATGTTTGTTTTACAGAAACAGTTTTTCTGTCTGCACAGATGTGTGGAAGTCATGGTGAAGCAGGTGAAACCTGATTTGAGCCAGGTTTATTGTGACCTGTCAAGGACTAGGTTATTAGTCTCGCTTTGCCAGACCTTCCTAAACAGCGCTGCGGAGGAGGGTCTGGCTAGTCCACAAAGCATCCTGGGATGGGAGAAAAACATGCTCTGGTTCATTGGCATTTCTTTAAACCAATCACAATCGTCATGGGCGGCGCTAAACTCCGCACGGAGCCGCTGCAAAATAGCCTCGGGAAGGAACTTGTTTTGGTGGAACGTGTACGTTCAAAAGTTGTTTTAGTCGTGCAACAGAAACTTTGGACAGATAGTCTAGCTAGCTGTCTCAATTTGAAGTGGAACGTCGTGGGTATAGACTACTAGGTTATTGATAAATCTGTTTACCTGTAAACTCGCTGGTCCTCCTGTGATTTGAATCCCGTCTGGAGCCACATCCTTATGTTTTTAAGTGGATCTTAAAAGCAAACAGCATCTTGCTTGCATTGTAGCTTAGAGGGCTGCCGACAACCCTCCTCTGGTGCCTTGCTGGTCCTTTTTCGAAAATTTAAAGCTGAGGCAAGTCAGGGTCATCGCAAAAGTTGTTACCACAGCAGATCATGTTTGTAAGACTGCACAGTCGTTCATGTCTTTCTCTAATGCAACTGAGCTGCACCGGCTCGGTACACAGTACCACACCGACATGGCTGGTCGAAGGTAAGTAGCTAACTTTGCTTATCAGTCTAATGTAATGTTGCATTATTTGTCTAAGTTATAAGTTTATAAGTTAGTCAAACTCGCAAAAAATAAACTGTCTGTGAGAAGCAGCCATGTGTTTTTAATAGATTAAAATGGATAGCCACAGGGCATTTCATCATGGTTTTTGGAGGCTACGTCCACAATGCCCCGTTTTGAATGCAAGACTTATATTTGATGATCGGCATGAATCCGGCACAAAATAAACCTAGGGGTTAATAACACGTGTAGCGAGTCGACCGTTCTCTGGGATATGTTTTCATGCTAATCGAATGTGACCAGTTTTAGTGCAAACCGCTAATAAGTTTATAACGCTAGTCGTCGGGGCACTGGTAAAGTAAAAAGAATTCACTATTTCTATACCACTAACAAGGCTCACAATAGCACCACACTTCCACGGTAGCATAATGAGGGTCCCTACATGTAAACCGAAGCATTGAGAAATTTGTAAGTGTACAGACAGTTTATTAAAAAGGTAGTTTATAAAGACAGTACCGTTCACGTATACAGGCAGGCGCCATCTTGGGAATACAGTCATGACCAGTCGAACGACAAACGCTGTGTAACCAGTAACTGCGGACCGACTCCGCTGCGGAACGGCTGCGTGCTCCGCCGTCCGTCAATACCCACCAGGTCCGGATTTGTTGCGATATGGTTGCGGCCATGACTGACAGCTGTAGTCACGAGGACCCACAATATCTCGCGAATTCACGTAGAATAGAACCACAAAACCAACAACAGTTTGTTTCCATCCAGAGGAGTAGAGGGGAAACAACTCTGTGCTGTGTTTTCAAGGTGTAGTGCAGGGAAATATGATCCGGATTTTTATTTTGTTTCTGTGCTCGACTTCCTGTCCCGCACTATCTGCCATGTGCTGAATTGCTGTGGAGCTCTCCGGCATCCGGCAAAAATAGAAGCTCTGCGTATCTGCTCCGGAGGGCTGCGGACCGCCGGAGCTGGGACGGAGTAGGGACGCAGACGTTTCGCAGTCAGTGGAAATACACACATTGACTTTAATGGAAACCTAATGACTCCGTCGACGTTCCGGAGCCGTTCCGCATCAAGTGTAAATTGCCGGTGACATAGCTCAAGCACGGCGTTCGTTGTTCAACTGGTCATGACTGTTTTCCCAAGATGGCGCCTGCCTGTATACGTGAACGGTACTGTCTTTATAAACTACCTAAACTATCTTTTTAATAAACTATGTGTACACTTACAAAGTTCTCAATGCTTCGGTTTAAATGTAGGGACCCTCATTATGCTACCGTGGAAGTGTGGTGCTATTTTGAGCTTTGTTAGTGGTATAGAAATAGCGATTTCTTTTTTCTCTACCCGTGCCCCGACGACTAGCGTCATAAGCTAATTGAAGAAATGTGATGTTTCATGAATAGATGTAAAAATGTAACGGTAGTTCAAACAAAAACAAAAATCATTAACTAAACGCTCTGTAAACAGTATTTCAGAAAGTTGGCCTCCCCGAGTGGAAACAGAAGTTAGTCGGCTTTGAATCCGATGGAGCCCCAGTGATGGTCGGGAGGCAAAGGGGGGGGGTCTCTACTCTACTGCAGTAGGAAGTCGCCCACCTCATCAACATCCAGTGCTTTGCCCATGAAGTCTAACTAGAAAAGTCAGCCATGGAGGCCATAAACAGAGATGAGAGAAGAAGAAAGTGTCACTGCACTGAATTAATTCATTTGAAATGAATGTATGTATATCCAGTAATGTTTTCAAACAGTACCACTTTTCACCCAAAGCCTGAGAGTTCTAAAAGCGCTGAGTGAGGTCCTCCAGCAGAAGATCTGGAAGCCGACCAATCTGGGGCGAACAAGGTGGTTCCCACATATGGAGAGAGCTCTCCGGACCCTCATAAAGGACAACGCTGTTGTGTTGGCACATATGTAGAACACCATTGAAACCAGTCATTGTTGTGTAGCAAGATTTAACTGTTTTTCAATTTGTATCTCCATTACTGGGTTATATTCTCATTATTGAACAGTGTTGTTTGTGCTTATTCCAGATCTGCCAGCACAGACGTGATCGGGAGAGCTAAATAGTGTGTCCAGATCCTGAAGGACTACAGCTGCCTCCTGTTTGTAGCCCTGGTTCAGGATATCCTTCAAGTTCTGAGCTGGTTAGGTTACTTTTACTTCATGTTGTTTTGAGTGATTAGTAGTGTAGTATTAATAAGTAATTAAAAAGGTGACATTGTTATCCTTTGCAGTCTACAGTAAGTCTGAAGCTTCAGGAGGATGGTGTTTCACTGCTCATGCTCACAAGCATGCACACAACAGCTGGAGAGCACCTTGAAAGCTTTCTTCAGGACTCAGCAGAGGGCCATTTCCGTGTAGTGCAGCTTGAGCATCTTTAGCAAGGAGAACAGGGATATATTTGACAGGTAGCAAATGAAAAAGGGAAAATGAGAGCTTTGTTGACAGTTCAATTAGCCTGTTAGCTGAGAGCTGAAATGAGCTGAAAGCTAAACAGTTGGAGAAACAACACTCAGCTCATGGTGCATTCGTAAAGTACCCTTCTGCTATCTAGTGGGTCTACTTTTTTGTCATTTAACAGAATTGACTGGGAACCATCACCTTATCGTGGTGGAGAGGTTTGTGTGTCCCTATGAACCTGAGGGCTGTGTTGTCTGGAGCTTTGTGCTCCTGGTAGGGTCTCCCAAGGCAAAGTGGTCTCAGGTGAGGGGCCAGACAAAGAATGGTTCAAAAACCCTATGAAAAAACGAGGTAGAGATGATGTGACCCTGCCCGGAGGAAGCCCGGGGCCCCCGTCTGGAGCCAGGCCCAGATGGAGGGCCCGTCAGCGAGCGCCTGGTGGCCGGGTTTGCCACGGAGCCCGGCCGGGCACAGCCCGAAAAAGCTACGTGGCACCTCTCTCTCCAACCCATGGGCCCACCACCTGTGGGAGGAACCGCTGGGGTCGGGTGCGCTGCCACATGGGTGGCAGTGAAGGTCAGGGGCCTCGACGGACCAGACCCGGGCAGCAGACGCTGGCTCTGGGGACGTGGAACGTCACCTCTCTGTGGGGGAAGGAACCGGAACTTGTGCGGGAGGTGGAGCGCTACCAGTTGGATCTGGTGGGGCTTACCTCTACGCACAGTCTCGGTTCTGGAACCATACTCCTGGATAGGGGTTGGACTCTTTTCTTCTCCGGAGTTGCCCAGGGTGTGAGGCGCCGGGCGGGTGTGGGGATACTCACAAGCCCCCGGCTGAGCGCCGCTACGTTGGAGTTTACCCCGGTGGACGAGAGGGTCGCCTCCCTACGCCTGCGGGTTGTGGGGGGGAAAACTCTGACTGTTGTTTGTGCGTATGCACCAAACAAGAGCTCGGAGTATTCGGCCTTCTTGGAGACCTTGAATGGAGTCCTGTATGGGGTTCCAGTAGGGGACTCCATAGTTCTGCTGGGGGACTTCAACGCGCACGTGGGCAATGATGGAGAAACATGGAGAGGCGTGATTGGGAGGAACGGCCTCCCTGATCTAAACCAGAGTGGTTGTTTGTTGTTGGACTTCTGTGCTAGTCATGGATTGTCTATAACGAACACCATGTTTGAACATAGGGATGCTCATAAGTGTACTTGGTACCAGAGCACCCTAGGCCAAAGGTCAATGATCGATTTTATAATCGTTTCATCTGATCTGAGGCCGTATGTTTTGGACACTCGGGTGAAGAGAGGGGCAGAGCTGTCAACTGATCACCATCTGGTGGTGAGTTGGGTCAGAGGGTGGGGGAAGACTCTGGACAGACCTGGTAAACCCAAACGGGTAGTGCGGGTGAACTGGGAACGTCTGGACGAGGCCCCTGTCCGACAGACTTTCAACTCACACCTCCGGCGGAGCTTTTCGTGCATCCCTGTGGAGGCTGGGGGCATTGAACCCGAGTGGACAATGTTCAAAGTTTCCATTGCTGAAGCTGCGGCGGGGAGCTGTGGTCTTAGGGTCTTAGGTGCCTCAAGGGGCGGCAACCCACGAACACCGTGGTGGACACCGGTGGTCAGGGAAGCCGTCCGACTGAAGAAGGAGTCTTTCTGGGATATGTTATCCCAGGGGACTCCAGAGGCAGTTGCAAGGTCCCGAAGGGCCCGAAGGGCTGCAGCCTCTGCCGTGAAAGAGGCAAAGCAGCGGGTGTGGGAGAAGTTCGGAGAAGACATGGAGAAGGACTTTCGGTCGGCACCAAGGTGCTTCTGGAAAACCGTTCGCCACCTCAGGAGGGGGAAGCGGGGAACCATCCAAGCTGTGTACAGTAAGGATGGGACGCTGCTGACCTCAACTGAGGAGGTAATAGGGCGGTGGAAGGAGCACTTTGAGGAACTCCTAAATCCGACTAATACGCCCTCTATGGTAGAGGCAGAGCTGGAGGATGATGGGGGATTGTCGTCAATTTCCCTGGTGGAAGTTGCTGAGGTAGTTAAACAACTCCACAGTGGCAAAGCCCCAGGGATTGATGAGATCGTCCAGAAATGCTTAAAGCTCTGGGTGTGGAGGGGTTGTCTTGGTTGACATGCCTCTTCAACATTGCGTGGAAGTCGGGGACGGTGCCTAAGGAGTGGCAGACCGGGGTGGTGGTTCCCCTTTTCAAAAAGGGGGACCAGAGGGTGTGTGCCAATTACAGGGGTATCACACTTCTCAGCCTCCCCGGTAAAGTCTACTCCAAGGTGCTGGAAAGGAGGGTTCGGTCGATAGTCGAACCTCAGGTTGAAGAGGAACAATGCGGATTCCGTCCTGGTCGTGGAACAACGGACCAGATCTTTACTCTCGCAAGGATCCTGGAGGGAGCATGGGAGTATGCCCAACCGGTCTACATGTGCTTTGTGGATCTGGAGAAGGCGTATGACCGGGTCCCCCGGGAGACACTGTGGGAGGTGCTGCGGGAGTATGGGGTGAGGGGGTCCCTTCTCAGGGCCATCCAATCTCTGTACGACCAAAGCGAGAGCTGTGTCCGGGTTCTCGGCAGTAAGTCGGACTCGTTTCAGGTGAGAGTTGGCCTCCGCCAGGGCTGCGCTTTGTCACCAATCCTGTTTGTAGTATTTATGGACAGGATATCGAGGCGTAGTCGGGGTGGAGAGGGGTTGCAGTTTGGTGAGCTGGGGATCTCATCGCTGCTTTTTGCAGATGATGTGGTCCTGATGGCATCGTCGGCCTGTGACCTTCAGCACTCACTGGATCGGTTCGCAGCCGAGTGTGAAGCGGCTGGGATGAGGATCAGCACCTCTAAATCTGAGGCCATGGTTCTCAGCAGGAAACCGATGGAGTGCCTTCTCCAGGTAGGGAATGAGTCTTTACCCCAAGTGAAGGAGTTCAAGTACCTTGGAGTCTTGTTCGCGAGTGAGGGAACAATGGAGCGGGAGATTGGTCGGAGAATCGGCGCAGCGGGTGCGGTATTACACTCAATTTATCGCACCGTTGTGACGAAAAGAGAGCTGAGCCAGAAGGCAAAGCTCTCAATCTACCGGTCAGTTTTCGTTCCTACCCTCACCTATGGTCATGAAGGCTGGGTCATGACCGAAAGAACGAGATCCAGGGTACAAGCGGCCGAAATGGGTTTCCTCAGGAGGGTGGCTGGCGTCTCCCTTAGAGATAGGGTGAGAAGCTCAGTCATCCGTGAGGAGCTCGGAGTAGAGCCGCTGCTCCTTCGCGTCGAAAGGAGCCAGTTGAGGTGGTTCGGGCATCTGGTAAGGATGCCCCCTGGGCGCCTCCCTAGGGAGGTTTTCCAGGCACGTCCAGCTGGGAGGAGGCCTCGGGGAAGACCCAGGACTAGGTGGAGGGATTATATCTCCAACCTGGCCTGGGAACGCCTCGGGATCCCCCAGTCGGAGCTGGTTAATGTGGCTCGGGAAAGGGAAGTTTGGGGTCCCCTGCTGGAGCTGCTACCCCCGCGACCCGTTACCGGATAAGCGGAAGAAGATGGATGGATGGACTGGTGAAATAAGTTATTGTTATTATATTTTAAATATATCATTCAAATGTTACCATATGGCCTAAGCAATGAACAAGCCGTTCCTTAATGTCACGACTGTCGTTTTGTGCTCCTTTTTTGATTTTAAGTATTGGTTTAGGCACCGGCCCTGTTTCAAAAGTATTGTTTTCGCGTTGGTAACGAGAAAAAAAAAACAACCCTACTGTTGAACCCTTGTAGTGACACTTGGTGTCTTTGCTATTTTAAGACCATCTAGCGCCCACGTCGTGTAAATAGCAAATGCACCTGCGCCCATGGACGTCATTTAAATAGCAAATGCACCTGCGCCCATGGGTGTGCTGGTCTTACAGGGAGGTGCGTTCAGGTGAATTGTTGGCGTATTGCTATCTTGAGGAAGCGGGAAGTGATCACGCCATTGACCAACAAAAACCTGGTCTAAAGTCCATAGTGCAGCATTTTATTGTTATTTTAACAGCGGATTAGTAAAATGTGCCTAGGCTTATGCACAGCACACGCACACTATCTTTGTTACACACACACAGGGAAGCGCTGCAGCACACAAACATGCAAAAGATTACAAATAAAAATATTACGGTGCAAATCCGCCATCATAATAGCAATGCGCCAAGGTACAACGCATCTGGCTTTTAAAGGGAATGGGAGATAACACTCTGATTGGTTTATTGCATGTTACGTCCAAAACAGACTTATGAATTAATGAAGACACTAAGTACAACCCTTTAGAACCATGCGCCCGGCGCACGTACCCTTTATTCCACAGTCAAACTAGCAAAAGTGGATTTGGACACGGCCTAAACGCACCTGCGCCATGCGCTTCACGCCGTGCGCTTAGATCGTTAAAATAGGGCCCTTGGTGTCCTCCAAGGTCTCAGAGAATTAAGTTTCACTAGTCTCGCATTGCTAGACAGCAGTGCGGAGAAGGGTCTGCCGTGTCCACACAACATTCCCACCCTCACACATGATTCACAGTGTTTAAGTGATGCAGGACACCTAACTTCAAAGCACAGACACACACTCACAGTCCTTCATCTCTGCATGTGTTATGAACCTGTCACAGGATCTGTTGATGGATCGAGTTCCTCATGGGTTTATAATGTGGGGTGGGGCTCACCTCTCTCTAAAGCATCAGCACTTCAATCAGATCCTTATTAGTCTAGTGTGTGTGTGTGTGTGTGTGTGTGTGTGTGAAGAGATGTCTTTCATGATTTTTACGCATGTGACGCTGTATGTGAGTGAGTGGGGGTAGATATAGGAAAATGTGTGTGTAATGAGGTGGAAATAACAGTCTTTCAAGAAACTTCCCTCAGTGTGAACTCCCATACATCTTGTTAACTGACAAAGCTTTGAAGACAAGTCTTTTTAACTTAACACAGCGAGGTTGAGATCACACTAGTGCGTGCATTCATGTACACACACACACACACACACACACACACACAGTACCCTATATAACGCAAAGGGTGGGATCAAAACTATAACAAGCAAGCAAGCAGGTGAACAACATTTGACATTAGTCATTTTATCAGATGGAGGCACATTATACAAACAGTGTAGGAGTTTAAGCATTGGACTAAATGCAAGAACACTCATACTTTTCAGTCATTAAAAATACATAAATGTTTTGTGAGATTAGTTTAAAAAAATGGATATAAAAAAAAACACAAGTGTGTGGTTATAGGTAACACTTTTATTTTAGAATTAGTATTATTAGGGCCCGAGCATGAAAGTGCAAGGAACTTAATGTTTTTGTAAGGATAATTATTTTTCTGCTGCACGATCGCATTTTTGAGGGGCTTAGGATGATTGAAAACTCACCAAAATTGGCATACATTACAGACCTGGCAAAAATTGCAAAGTTCTGTAGTGTTTGCGCTCGGGCGTGGCCAGCAGGCTCCATAGCAAATAGAGGTTCTTTGATCTTGAAATTTGGTGGGAACGTTGTTCTCATCTTGAATAGTATATCGTGAATATATATCATTTTTTAGGAAAAAAAATTGGCCAACAGGAAGTCAGCCATATTGTATTTTGTGTGTTAATTTTCATTTTACAAACTTAAGGACAAAAACTCTCAAATTTGCTGCCATGTTCAAAATAGTGAATAGTACTTGGGTGTGGAATGGTGGCTCTATAGTGCCTCCTAATTATTTTAAGCCTTTATACGCTTTTTTGACGCCCTTACTGTGATGGTGAGCAGGGGAAAGAGGACCCAAATGCAGGGAGAGGCAGGCAGGAGAAGGGTTGAGCTTGAGGATTTATTGATGAACAAAAGGCGGCAGCACAGAGGCTGGAAAAACTCAGGCAAAAAACTCACAGGGAAAACTTAAAAACAATGCAGGGAAGAATCAAAAGCAAAGGCACCAGGCTTAGACACACTGACAAGGCACGAACAGACAGGGAGGACACACAAACGGACGCAAAACGATCTGACAAGAGACAAAGGGAACACAGAGGTTAAATACATGAGGTAATGAGCAAATGAGGGACAGGTGATACAGCAGGTGAGACACATCAGGGCGGGGCAGGACAAACAGACAAGGTGGGAAAACATAGAAAGCAAAACTAGACAAGACAAGACAGAAAACTATCAAAATAAAACAGGAAACAGAAATATACACAGAGAACAGAATGCACAAAATGCTACAGTCAAAACAGGATAAACCAAAACACACAATGAACAGGGAAATAAGAAAACAGAAATATACACAACGAAATATACATAGTCCAGAATACACAAAACAGGATACATCTACACAACAGGGAACAGAAATATACAGAATAAATATACAAAACAGGAAATGGCAACAGAAATATACAAACAGGCAACAGAAATGTCCAACACCACAACACTTAATATACTTGAAAACTCACAAAATTTGGCGCACACATCAAAACCTGTGAGCATTGCGAATTTATACTGTGATTCCGTTCATGCGTGTTAAGCGGGCTCCATAGCACCCTATAATGCACGGTAGACCTTAATTTGAATGTAGTTTCTCCGATTTACACAAAATTTGGTACACACATTGCTTTCATCAGCCCCACCCAACAGGAAGTCGGCCATTTTGAATTGTATGCGTTTTTCATGTATTTTACGCAAAATTTTTTGAAACGTCTCCTAGGGGGTTTATTGGATTTGTCTAATTTTTGGTTGGTATAATCCACCAACTGATGTGACCCTAAATTGCGAAGGAATTTTTGACAGCTTGAACGATGATGTCTTAGGTCATATGACAACCAATGGGCAATCTCCCGTGCTGAGCAGTGATTCACATGCGGAAAATGCCAAAAACTGGGTGAATTTTTTATAAGTCATTAGATTAAGTTATATTCAGACTTAAAGTATTGCATAATTAAGGGCGTGGTCGTGTTGATTGGCAGATGCCTGTGGTGAGAGAAAAGAGGCTAGCCCTGCAGCTCCCTGTCACTTTAAATAAATGAACAATTCGTAACCTATAATAAATAATATAAAAAATAATATAATAAATAATAATAGAACTGATGAATAACAACCTAGTGTCATAATTTGGAAAAATGACTTTCAAAATGTTTACTTTTGTTAGTAGTCTAGTTCTGTTTTCTCAGGTTGAGCATCCACTGGTCCAGCCTGTCTGGATCACCTAACTATAGAGGGAAACAATACAAACAGATATATAAATGTGCTGGGTAACCTTCAAAGACTTCTTACCATACAAAGAATACAACCTAAATAAGTTCACTGTTCAACAAGTCATTAATTATGTTAGCTAAAATGAAATGTGGCCTAATCTAAAATGCCTATTTTAGTAATAATATAATAAAAATGTCACTGGTCTTATTTTACATTCAGGACTGTCACAGTGTAAATGAAAGGTGGAGTGCAGCGGATTCTACACCCGGCCGGAGCTGCTTCTCTAGGTGAGGCGCAAAGCTTCGCCGCGCTGTTAACTCGGTTCCTGCTGTTGAAGGTAATAACGTAGTGACTATTTATTTTCCAACCTCATAAAAACACCCTTTGTTCAAAAGTAGGGGAGAGCCGGGACGATTGAAACGCGGGACGGATGAAACATTCCAGTTTTCTCTGAGTGCAATGATGATAGACAGACTTCCTTAGGTCAAATCATAGAGCATGTTAACCTCCTTCTATCAGCCAAATATCTTCCTGTTATTTCCTTTTATCACAGAGTTACAGGCGATAAACGAGTTTTGATGGTCAAAAGTAAACTTCATTAGCGGTTACATTTTTTCGATTATTAATGAGTATTTTTTATTTAAAGGTTCGACTACATGCTTATTCAGTAGACCATTTAGTGTTCTACACAATCCCAGACTTTCATATTGCGTGCTTGTTTACATGGAAAGCAAAACAAGCTATAATGGCATATGTCTATGTCGGGACGATTGAAACAGCTGTTTCAACCATCCCGACCTGGCTGTAACTCCATGTATTTTAAGTAAATGCACAAATATCTGTGTTTATATAATAATTTATGGAGGTGAGACATGGAAAAGCAGTTTTAGAAAGATGAAAATATATTTGAGCCCACCAGGTAGGAGGTTGAGTTTTCCCATGCTATCTATGGAGACTGACGGCCTGTGGGTCGTTAAGGGCACTGATTTGGATGTGCAGTGCCCTAACTCACGTAAAAACCTAGTGAAACGACATTTTCCACAATAGAAACATGATATAAATGGGAAAACTTACTGTTCTATCTATAAAAACGGCAGAATCATCCACAGTGCATGATATTTCAATAACCGCTTCATGATGACGCCGATTAATTGTTAACAGACATTCACGAAGACATATAGCCCAGCAACAATCTATCTAAAATAACACCTTTTGATTCATGATATGTAGTAAAATATTGAAGTTGTGGGAAGTTTAAATGGCTTAAACTGTATGTTTCATCCGTCCCCCCATGCTGTTTCAATTGTCCCGGCCAGGAGGGACGAATGAAACATTACGCACGTCCCACTTTTGCTGTAATAATTCCTGAACAGTTTTGTTCAAAGCTGAAAATGCAACTGTATTTGACAGATTACAGGTGTAGGTTGCTAGTGACAAAATATTAGCTTTCAGTGCGATATGATCGCTTTGTAAATTACGTTTAATTAAAAAGTGTTTCAACTGTCCCCTATTATCACTGTACATTTAAACACTACAAATTACGTTTTAACTTCGGTGCAAGTTGGTTTAGCATACCGTTAGCGCCCTACCCCGAGGCTTCTGTCTATGGCTAATTAATGTGCTAATAATGCTCACGAACGTGAAAAAAATATATTAAAAATTCACTCACCGAAAGAACTGGAGTGTAGACTTCTTGGGAGGGTCTGTTAGTACAATCAATCGTACAGCAAGCCATATTATGCGTCGGATATTTGCTTGAAAATTGTCCGAAAGGCATAAACAGGGCTGGTAGGTCAAGTGCAGTGAGTAGGATTAGTTTTAGCAAAAACCATCTCAAGCGAGCGTAAAAACTTTTTTGCGAATTTTGCTGTTTCCATCAAAATTTTCTATTGCAATCCTTCAAAATGCGCATAAAACTATGTTGACATGATTACTGATGCATACATTGCCCGAGTCCAACCGGGCCCACCTCTTTCAAGCGGGCCAGGGCATGGTTTCAATGTTTGTTTTGTTTTCCGGCACTTCTGTATGATTAAGCATCATACTTTAAAATGGGTTCAGTTTAGAAAACAAAATTAATTTCTAAACTGGTCTATTAAAGTATAATACATGTCTAAGCTGTCCAATTTAAAAACAATACATTTCTAAGTGACATGTTGACAGCTTTGAGATGAAATGGCACTGGTCAGAGGAACATGGTATGATGTCATAATGACGAGTGTGTGTGTGTGTGTGTGTGTGTGTGTGTGTGTGTGTGCGCGTGCGTGCGTGCGTACATGCACAGCAGAAACACAAGTTAGGTGGGTTTTCTCTCTCTGAGGATCAGATCCGCTGTCATCAAACATACATACACCCACACACATATTCAGACAGTTGTGACTGTCTGCACTTTATTAGCCTGTTTCCTTAGGTCACTTCTATTAAATGGGGGAGAAACAGTTTCCCCATCATTAGCACTGAAACATGATCACACAGAAACATTAACCCACACACACACACACACACACACACAATCCAACATACATAGACAGTTTATCTCTCCCTCTTTGTCCCAGGCTAGCTTAAACTACATACATCAGTCATTCATGAGCACAGTCACATTGTACAGGAGGATCAAGGAGGCCATCAATTTTTAACCCTCCATTAGATTAGGCATGTTTCACTGTGCAGTGTCCACACACCATGCCCCCATACTGAGACCCCCCAGCAGATGTGGAGAGTGAGCAGCAATTTGTTGTTGTTGTTGATGAAAAGTCAATGGGGATGTGGAGGCAGTGGAGGGTGAGGGCGCCTTTAATTTCACCCCTTCGCTCGTCTCAGGCGCCAAGGGTGCAGCTGGTGCTTAATTAGAATGCATTTTAAATATTGATGGGGCTGGTTGTCCCTACTGTAAGGCCGCACAGGGAAACTGGAGTGCAGAAGAGGAAACTTGATGAGAGCAAACACACACTCTGACAGCTCCGAACCGATTGGCTTATTCATTAATTAAAATAAGAAGGATGACTGAAAAGAGGGGATGAATGAGATACCATCAGAGATACCTTTTATGTCATATAAATATATATAATGTCTCCAGATCAATCAGTAGAGACTGATTGATGCAGTTTTTGCTTCCAGGAGCTAAGATCTGCAGCATTTCAACGAGGTCTCTCTTGCAATTGTTGGCCCTGCAGAATCTGTAATCCAACTGGAACTGCAGTGTCTTTTTGGAGCCTTTGTACGCAATAATAACAATAGGTCCACAATGATGAAATAATAGATCATATTATGTGAAAGGAGATATGTCTGCATCGCTTCATGGTAGCTTTTTTTGTTGTTGCCTGAAAGATGAAAGCTTACCGTTCTAAAGAGTGCTCCCTTAAAACCGTAGGCCTTTAAGAACCTTTGTAATCCAGCCTGGAACTGCATTGTCTTTTAGGAAGCTTTGTAAAATAATTACTAAAAAACAAAACAGTTATTTATCCATTTTTCAGCATGAAAAAGTATCGTTTTATTATTCATCATCATTTTGTCTCCCAAAATGCAGTGGAGTGAGTGTGTCAACCAATCAGAGGCTGTGTTCCTGACTATAGATCCTTAAATGCACTAGCAATGATAGTCTATGTGACCCAGTGCCATTTCTAATGTAATCCTAATTCCTGTCAAATTTATAGGCTACTAATTATATAGGTTAGCATCCGAAATGTGTTACTTTGCTACTACATATACTTAAAGTGAAAGTAACGAGTCAAAATAATGATATAACAGCGTAAATGTAATAAATAATGCATAGATTATCATTTGCGCATGTGGATAGTATTGTAAGGCGTGAACATGGATGTTTAGTTTTCACTGGGTTTTTACATATTTCATGTGACTTGACAGGAAAATGGACAGGAAGTGATGTCAGGAGAAAAGCAGCTCACTCAGCCAATAGATAACACTAAACTGAGCAGTATCACTACTTATATGTAGTCTGTGTGTGTATTGCAGGCAGAGCTGCAGGTCATTCAGGCAGCCCTGAATGTGTAAATGAGTGTGATTTGGCCTAATGATGTCTCATAGCAGACAGCAAATGCATTGGAGATGGCACATGTAACTTTTGGGGATAAAAGCTTATGGATTTTTCTGGTAAAATCTCAATAGTTTTTTATTTGTGTGAGAGAACATTTTTTAGCTTCTTCTCAGGGGCGTCAGGAGGAGACACTGGAGCATCACTTTCCCCTGGTCCGTCTGCTGTTGATTCCTGTTGTTTCTCGCCTTCTGCCTTGATGTACTCTGAAATGAGGGGGCAGGAGGTTTGTTATAAATATGTTATTGACTAGGTTTACATGGCTAATTATGATTATTGCTAATTGGTATTTATGGTCCGTTTTGTTGCACAAATTGAAGTAGGTCGCAGGATTACATTTCACTCTGATTATACGTGACAAAGATTGCACTCTTGTGCTTTATACCACCTTCAATTATATACACATCACAACAATAAAATAGTTAGTTATAAGTGCTGTAAGTTGTGTATGTTTTATTTGTTGGCATTTTAGGCCTTTATTTAATAGGACAGCTTAGACATGAAAGGGGGGAGAGAGGGGGAACATACATGTAGCAAAGGGCCACAGGTCGGATTTGAACCCGCAGCCACTGCGGCGAGGACTGCCTCTGTACATGGGGCACACGCTCTACCTAACTAACCAGGCGCCCCGGGGCATAAGTTGTGTATTTTTATTAAAATAAGTGTTTAATAGCTCTACATTCCATCAGTATTTAATGTTACAGAGTGTTTGGTCAGTAACCAATGTTGCCCTTTCCCCTGCTTGTGCAGTAAAAGAGAAAAATAATTCTGGTATCTTACCACACTTTATCCAATGAGGACAGAGAACTCCATAAAGAGCTAGTCCTGTCTGCTTGTGACTGCACAGAGAGCAGGATCCTCCTGTTTGCTGCTATGTCTGACAATTGCCAGTGAGCATTCATGCGGTGACGTAAAGATGAGGGAAGAGTTTGAACTTCAAAACAGAAAGGAAGTCAGCTATGACCACGCCGCTTCCAGCACCCTTAAGTCACAAGGTGAGCCAAACTAATATATTCCTACAGACCCTATAAAAATGGCCCTATAATTCGGCCATTTTTTCCATGAAGTTTGAAGTATTCTTATTTTGGCTATACGTATACACACACACACACACACACACACACACACACACACACACACCACTTTTAGACATCCATATCAAGTGTACACTTAAAAGTCATTGAGGTAGAAACCCACTTGACTCTTTAGTTCCTCTTTAAAGGGGTGATAGAATGCAAAACCGATTTTACCTTGTCATAGTTGAAAAATGACAGTTTGGTGGGTAAATAGGACATACATAGAACCTCACAATCCCATTGACACCTCTTTCCTCTGCAAATCTCACAATTTGAAACTGCCTCTGAAAACGGGCAAATCCCAACGTGTTGACGTCAACTCGGTGGCTCCTCCTCATTTGGCTCTAGTCTCTAGTCTTTGTCACGCCCCAACATTTACATAGGCTACACCACTGATCTGAGGTCAGCTAGTCTTCTGAATCTAGGTCACGCAGATCTCTGATATTCCATTACTAAATTCACTTCTGAGACGTTTTTATGCGAGAAGTCAACTATGTAACGCTCAAATATGGGGCATTTTACCAAAATTGATGGCTAATTGCAAATTTGGTAAGACAGTGTCGGACTTCACAAGCTCCACAATCCGCCGGGACAGGTGGCGGCTGTTGGCCGGGTTTGCTGCCTTCCCTGTCGGCCTCTCCCCCTTCACAGACCCGCTCAGCTGGAGGATCTCACACACGAGCTGCACTGTGTACTTTAGAAAGAAGAAAGTTTTTCAAGGATATTGAAAATGAACCACAGTCGTAAATGCAGTGTTTCATACTGTACAACAGAATAGCCAACTGGGCCAGAGAAAAGTGTTTAGAATGAGTATATCGGACGAGAGGGAGTTGTGAATCTAACGCAGCGCTGCAGAAGCACTGGCAGAGGACATGTTTGCAGGGGTTTACTCTCAGCTCCCCGTGCTTACTAGCTACGAGGTGAGTTGTGATTCTTTGGTGGAGGTTTTTTATGTCCTAAGGGTAACGTTACAACACTAGTTGTAACGAAAGTGTCGAAACTGCATTTTGTATCGTCTGTTTTAGCCGCCGCGGCTCGCGCCTGGGCATGTCTGGGCATGTAACAGACAGTGTGTCTGTGTGTGCGCGCAGCTCTGTGTGTGTGTGTGTGTGTGTGTGTGTATAATATGAGACCTGATATATCGTCTCCAATATTTGTGTATGTGGTGTCATTTGTGTATGTGGTTCCTCAACCCAGTCAGCGCGCAGCTCATCTAAATATTCATGAGCATACCATATTTGGAAGAAAAGCTGTCGTTCCAAATAGAGCCATTACACAGGGATGCATAAGGGCCAAAGAAAATAGCACCTGGGACATTTTCAGCCCAACCAATGTTACATACCCTATTAGGAGACCTTAAGGAACAGTGTGAAATACCCTATATAATCATTCTATCACCCCTTTAATGTCACTGTCCAGCTGTACATCATGTTCAAGCCACTGGAAATCAAATGCTGGGTCCAACACAGATGCTGCAAAGTAGGCACTGGTGAAAGGAAATTCAGTGGGACCTCTTCCTTTATCTGGCATCATCACTGCACTGGAGATCTCTGTGAACCTTGCTTTAATGGAGTTCTCCAGAGCTCTCACCAGAGGCCCACAGTATCTGACTCTTCCTCTTATTTCCTGCACATGACTGTGCAGAGTGAGGACACAGGTCACAACCACACTGACAGTTTTCTCTCCCTGAGTCAGGTTAGTTGCCTCTGAATGGTTATTTAAGCTGAGCATATTCCCGCTGTAACATTAGACTTTTGTGCACATTTGTGCCACAGTGGAGGATGTTGGCTGCACAGGACAGCTTGGCTAGGGTGCCTGACAACCCCCTGGCATCTTTTATGACCAACTTCAGTGAACGGGTGAAGTACAACAGTCTCTGCATCTTACAGTTCTCATCCAAAGTGGCATTGACGGCCGGTGTCAGGGCCTGCCATATTTAATCCTCCTCAAATGTGCTGGGATCATGAACTTCTCCAGTATTACACAGAGCCTCATTATCCTCCAAATATCTGTGGTAACAGCAACGGTGGATGCTTCTGCCAGCTGGCTCTTTATACATTCCTTTTGAAATTTCATCATTTCTGGAATTGTCATGGAAATAGTGGATCTTGCTATTGGCCTATACTGAGGGTCCAGTACATGAAGGAAGTGCCTGAAGCTCTCATTGTCAACAATGGAGAGAGGCAAGCAGCAACTAATGATGACATCTTTTACAAGGGCATCACTTACAGTATAGCCTTTGACGTGGATGTCTGGTGTCGTAGATCCTTTGTCATCCATCATGGAAAAAATATGTAATGCTTGTTAAATGACAAAAACAGATGAGAAAAGGGCATTTTACAATAACTTTGAATGCACCACAAGGTTTACTAGTTTAAAGTAAATGCAACCTTTAGTCAGTGACTGTGTCTGTGCTGTTTTTCCGACAACAGCAGTGACCAGTGCTAGTTTGTGTCCTTTAGCTCATAGCTTTAGCAGCAAACTGTTGTACGTCCCGGTGTTGGAATCCTCTACAGTGAAATGCAGACACATTTCTACACCATTTAGCTGTCAGCATTTTAACCGTGTTTAATCCAACATCTAGATTACGGTAGACTAACATCAATGTTACCTGCTGCCAAGTGTAACGTTAGTGTTAATTAGCGTGACATGCAGCGATGCTTCTGTTGCCTCTAACGTCGGTTTCGGAGCATCAGAGAGCAGTGAAATGAGGCGCCGAAATCCGCGTTGCTATTCCGTCCGGTAGATACCGCTCACTGGTGCCATATTAACGCCATATTAGCCTACTTTAAGTAACAGCGACAGTAAACATTTATTTCACACATTATTATGGTTAAGCTTTGCAGTTGATCCGCGGTTCACATGCATACAGAACCGTGAGTGTTGATCCATACGGACCACGGATCAACTATGGCCCGTTACACCCCTAGTATTGTTGGTACATAGGGGGAGAAAGGATATACACTTATAGGGATATTTCACCGTTGGAAAGATGAATATATCTTTAAATTGTGTCACTTATGTAGTAGAAATGTGAATTTTTTTTTAGAAATTGGTGGCTTCTAGGCCGAGAAAAGCCAGAAAATGTGTTTTTGGCTCATGTGGATGAAAGACACCAAATCCCAGAATGCACTTGTTTCGCTGCTTTAGCGTCTACTCCCAAGCCACGCCTACCGTTTACAGACAGACAGACAGTGAGACAGTCAACTCAACTTTAGTGTGTTTTATTGTCATTTCAACCATATACACAAAACAACGTTTGACCGTGGCGCAAGTGGTTACACAATTAAAATATATAAAAACGACATTATATAAAAATGACATACGAAACAGGCTACATTTAGTGCACACACATGATATGCTCCGTAAAGTTCAGCTAACACATAGCTACTAGCATTAGCGTTTGGTGGGCTATAAACACTGAGTATAAACACAGCCGTGAATTGGCGTGGAATGTAGAATGATCGGCATTTAACAGTCACAAACTCCATCAGCAGTTAGCAGTTAGTTGGATACAAGCACCCCATTTCTGTACCAGGCAGTCTGTGTTAACACAGCCCACCTCCACTAGCTAGTCTTACCTGGCGACAGAGCAGCCGGCCTGGTAGCTGGATAGTCCAATACAGCAATGTTTCCACAACAACAAAAACACAGCAGTCTCTGAACTCGCGTTGGGAGTTTCGTTGAAGTTGGATGTAGTCCAGTTTGTTGTCTAATGAGCGGACACTTGCAAGCAGGATTGATGGAACAGGTGGCCGGCTATCGTTAGCTTTCCACCGGCACACTCGTTCAACGTTCCCCACTGATGATGTCCCTTTACCGGCCAGATGCATCGAGCAACACCGCTGGTCTCCATACTCGGCGGGCGAAACTCGCATAGTGTGTTGAGTATTCCGTCTGTAATAAAGTGTCCTGCATATTCTCCGATCTTTACCAATGTATCCCGGTGGTACACGTGTGCGGTAGTTTGAATGCACATAATTGTTGTTCTAAAATAAATCTATCTATTTATCTATCTACAAGTTTTCTGCTGAGAAGCCAGTAAGCGAGGATTCAAGATGGCTGACACTCATTTTGGTTCGGGAATCTTCGTGTAAAGACGACAACCCCCTATGGGCGGGTTGAAAACATGCGGAAGTAGCTCCTACTACTGGCTGTAGTTCATTGCCTCTGCACAAAAATGCCTTCGATGGCGGAAAACGACGAATCGGAGGCTTTTTTCCAGACCCACAATACAGAGATCTCTTGTCTCAGGGGGACATGAGGGAGGGAAACACAGTCATTCAAAAATACTACCGTGTTTCTGCTGATACAAAGCTTAATGCTAAATTGGTGAAGTATCCCTTTAAGCTTATTAATGCCAAGTTTCAAGCAATTTTTCTTACAGCTAGTAATGTGTATGGATATTACTAGGACTGTCTTTGACCTTAGTTCAGACAATGGTTTGAGTTTCAGGGCTGAGAAACAATGTTATGAGTAACGTTAACACTGTGATACATTAGAAAAATCAACATCGAACATCATATTAGCCCACATAATGAGCCCACATGAAGCAATCCACCATGTTGTGCACTAATGACTCTGAATGTATTGGAAAAAAAATAGCTATGATTAGACTTTAACATTTTGTCAATTTATTTTAAACACAGCATAACATCACACAACTTACCACCACAATGTAAAAAAAATACCTGATTTCACCGGAGATGGTTGGCTGCTATTTTGAATATACCGACGTGTTTAGGGCCATTGGAAAGCTATCTAGTTTTCAGCAATAACAAGCATGTTACGGTAGACTGAAAAGACATTTATCATGGATATTTTGGTCATAACTTGCTTTAATTCTAGAGGTTAACTCTCCGCGTAGTCTGAATGTTTATGCTGGTTAACTAAGTGGAGGTTAACTCAATACTCATTGTTGGGACTGTCGAGGAGGTTAAACATAATCTTTTTCAAGCAAAGGATTTCCAGCCAACATGTGCTCAGAGACAATGGGCCTGAGACAAAGAAGGGCCTACCTGGAAAATTCCGATCCAGGTCTCCTCAGGAAAGATGGTTCATCGCCCATTTTCTAACAGCCTGCATGCAGACCTTGCAGCCTAAAAGTCACTCCCAGGTGCTACTGCACAAAATGGCCGAAACACCAGGAGGTCCTGCATTCCCATTGGCTCCTGGGACCATAAACACAGCAAGGAGCCAGGTCTGGTGGCCTGACCTATAAATAACCTCTTCACCCCCCACTTCTCGTCTTTTGCCCTGTGACTTTGGTCACTACAGCATGACACACAGAAACAAATGCTTTCCACCTCAACTCCAGTTGACGACAGGTCAGCACGACAAGTTTGTGCTAAAACTTCCATTTTTGAAACAAAGTGGTTTTAATTTCGGTGCTGGGCGCACCGTGGATCCTCTGAAACCACTCGCCAGTGTTTTCATATCTGCAGGAGAAGGAAACAATGTTTTTCTTCTCAAGTCGACTCTAGCTCCCTTCCTTCTGCTTTTTGGAAGGAAAGCTTCCTCTGATCTGCTGACGAGCAGACACGGACCCCCGTTTCTTTCGTGGAAACCTACGGACAAACGGACTGAACACACAGTAAGAAGGCTTACGTCTGGGCAGAGATAAATAGTGTGTTTTATTAATGAGTAATTTGCTATTGCTGCTACTTTGTGTTACCATTAATGTGATCTGATTAATACAGCGCTACTGCTGCGCGTGTAATGTATTAATCTAGGATTGTGACCGCTGAGTCAAATCTATTCTGTGAATGTACTCTGATCACGGTGCATTGTTGATATGTTGTGTTGAATATAATGTAGCTAGGGTAACTGTAAATGCTATATTGCTAGCTCCTTCCACGGAGTTTAGGTGCTGTACACCGGAGTGGTTATAATGAACGTCCCCTCAGTCAGACGAAATTCTCAGAGTCTGCGCCTAATTCCACTTTAATCCAGACATGAGTTGACTGGTCATTATCGGTAACCAAGATCCAAGTAAAATATATCTCTTTTTCTAACCTTTCTCTCACACACACATATATGAACACATAGCTAGTTACACACACGCACTAAGGTGAACAGCTGGCCAAACAGCGAGTCACATAAACTGCAGAGCGCGCACCGCTCCACAGTTCTGCGCTCCTGTGTGTCCCTCTTGTCAACCACACGTGTGCAGACACGTAAGCTTAGCAGCTAGCCTATTGTTGGTAGCACATAGCTTAGCCTGAATGAGCTAACGGCTAATCTTGGGCCTAGCCTATCAAAACCACCCTCTTGGGGTGAAACAGTTTTGTGCAGCTCACAAGAGTAGCCATTTTTGTAGTCTTTGGCTAGACTACACCTCGTCACCCCCTCCTCTTTCACACTCACTCTTTCACACTCACTCTCTCACACCCACACACACACACACACCCACACCCACACACACACACAGAGAGGGTCTCCCACATGCTGTTTTGTTTTGTTTTGTTGTACTTAAAAGAAACGTATATTGGTTTTAATTGATCAAAGGATTATTGATTGGCCATTGATAATTTTGAAGTTAATAAATTCTACTATACTTTAATTAGCAGTTGTTTGTGATTATTTGTGTATTATTGTATTAACTGCTGGTTAAACACAGGTCAGTGCTCGGATTTCACCCTTCCACTGACAAATGAGACTATTCCACAGTTCAATATTGGCCCCTGAAGTTTCAGGGTGGTGCCCCGTTTTGATTGTTTGTTGATTTGATAAAGTTATTAATAACCATATTCATAACTTTATTAATATTGATAAACATCTTTGATAATATGCCAATAATTGAATCTGTACCCCTACGAGTACCCAACACTCATCTTCTGGATGTTTATGCTGGTTAACTGGGTGCAGTTAATGATATTGTTGGAAGACAAAGGAAGGTCATACTATTCAAATGCTATGAATGGGTGTTTAGGATTTGGCCAGGTAACAGCTATGAATTTTAACAATTACCCACAGCTACCCAATAAATTATGTTTTTAGCCGATGCGTGGGAAAGCAACATATGTTGTTGAGAGTGCAGATGGTGATGATTATGTGTACTACAACTGCAAGTTACAGGGTGCAAAATTAGCACACCTAGCCTACTAAATGCATATAAAAACACATACATGGGAAAACAAGGCTTGTCATCATTGGAGGCCATCTCAATGCAGAGAGATATAGAGATGAGATTCTGCAACCAGTGGCAATCCCATATCTCTATAGTCTGGGACCGAACTCTATCCTCCAAGATGACAACGTTCGCCCCCAGAGGGCCGAGTCCAGCTCTTGAGTACTCCATCGCTGCCTGCAGCATACAAATCAGCTTTTTGGAACCACAACGCAGCCAGCTTTAAATTACAAAATCACCCTAGTCAACTGTTTCTTGTCAAAAAAGACGCGAAGTGTGATAATGGCCTAATGCTGTGATTATGTGAGAGGACAGTCTTAACTAAAAATCTGAATTAAGAGCAAATTAAAGTCATATAAACATATCCAATATACTATGACATGACAACATAAAGAGCAAATAAGAGCCATATAAACATATTCAACATACTATTTCAACACTCCATCTTTCCATGACCTTCATGCTTATCAGGAGCTTTATATGAAAAAGTTTTAGAATGCTTGTTTAAATGACCAGCTGTTCCCCTGTGTTTCTAAAATGACAACCATCAAATCACATCGCAATGGTCCTGGGTTGCTTTCACTGGATTCTTTATAAACTCTAGTTTAGATATAAGCGAGTGTTCTAGGGAACCTTCACACAATCCCAGCAGTTTGGCCAATGTCGTCTAGCAGCACAATTTTCAGGATGTTTAAAGCAGAGCTGCTGGAGGCTTTGAAAACTTCCAGACCACTCAATGTCACAACTGCCGTTGAAATAAAGCTTTACTCAAATGAGCCAGGACATGTTTTAGAGGAAAAGACAGAATTTAACAAGGTTAAAGAGAAGAGGATAACATAAACTTTTGGACACAGAGAAAGAGCAAAGAGAAGGGCATTACATAATGTCATAAAAGCATAACAGCACAACAGTAAATCAGAGATGTGTTTTGCCAATAAATCACTATAAAGATTCATGCCTATAAAATAGCTGAATCTGAAATTGAGGCAGTGGGGGAAAGGGGGGATAAAATCTAATTCTAAAGAAACATTTGGAATGTGGCCAAGGGAGAGAAGTGGGGAGAGAAAAAGAGCAGAGGCAAGTGAGAAGAAAAAAAGGTTTTGACAAGTGACAGGAAGAGAAAGAAAACAGAAGAGGGGAATACAACGAAGGATAGTTGGAAGAAAAGAGGATCCAAATCTAAAAGACTGAAAGAGAATAAACTGGGAGTGAAAGGACAGTGAAGGCCAGATAGGAAAATAGTGCCAATTCTGTTTTAGAGAGATATCTTGTTTTATGTGAAAGGGAAGAATAGTTTAGTTTCCAATACAGTGTGTTGGGACATATTTAAGTGTCTGTCCAAAGAGGAAATTCTCTGTTTACCTTGTTCAGGGTCAGCCAGGTTACAACGCTGCTAGAGCAGAGAGAAGTTAAAGAAAGACTTGTGCCATCTGCAGTCATCAACGTGCCAATCAAACCACCGCTCAAGTTCACAAGAACATCAAGCACAAAGCCATTATGCAAGTTTGCCAGATTGGGTAGCGGATCTGTAGTTCGAATGAACTGGACAGTGTAATGTAATGGACAATTCCGCTTCCAACCTGTAGGGGGACCGAAGCGGGAGAAGTTCTCTAGTGTTGCTTTAAGGACCTTCCATCATCCCGGGGCCGAAAAAAAAGGGTCAGGGACGATGAAAATTAATTTTGGGACAAGTTTGGGACAATAGTTGAAAGTTGGACACTAGTGCGCTCTCACACACACACACACACACACACACACACACGTTTCAGACGCCTGTAAAAACCGAATCGGTAACCTTGCTAGCGATCTTTATTGTTTGTTAACGTTAACGTTACCAGTTAGCTAACGTTAACTTGTTTAATGGGAAGTTATAGTTACTGCTATCTAAGGGACTGTTCGTTATTTAACTAAGGGGCCACCGGAGGAGTTTTGTGGCCTCTAGCCTAAAAAGACGTGACCTCGTCAGTAATAATTTTCCTATGACCCTCCAAAACGATTTGAAAAAAAGGAATGACCCTCCCCTCGCGTGCAAGTTTGCACTTAACAAAGAAGTACAGATACCATTTGATTTTTACAGCTATGACGTACAGGGGTTAACCTCTGCATTCTCATCTTACACATCACACTCCTCGGTTATGGTGTGGTGGCCATTTCAGTAGATTTACTCACTAACATTGTGGAAACACAATAAGCATGGAAACTAAATGCACACCATGCATTACTGCATTACTTCAAATACTAAGTTACTCCTCTAGTAAACTAGTATTCATATGAAATAAAACAATAAAACATTGAGACCATTCAGCAAAGGACGCTGGGATATAACCAATTCAACACTGGTTGCTATGGACTTGTCACTAGGCTTCGTCATTGTATATCATGTATAATCATTTTTATGATTTATTTTTTTAAGGTAATTTTTAATTATTTATACTAAGGATAATGTATAAAAACAAAGATTTTAAATTTGGGACAGTCCACATTCATTTTCGGGACGGTTCCGGGAGGATTGTAAACAAATGAAATAAGAGCCCTGCTAAGAGTCCCTGCCAGTATTGAGTTTATAGTTTTGAGGTAGCAAATACATTGCTACCAAAATAGTTGTGTTGTTCAGGTTTCTGATGCAAAGGGAGGCAGAGTTGTGAGGGTGGATGAAATACATGGAAAGAAAATAACATGATGACAGCAGAAAATCTGTTCAGACACGAGTCCAACAGTTTACAGAGGGGAGCTAAAGTAGTCACTGCTGAAGCATGTCTGTAATTTCCAAATCAGCCATCTCATGACTCTTTGACTCTGCACCAGAACCATTTTCTTTGCTTTTTTTTCTCCCCACCTTCTGTGCAATGCCCAGTACAAGTAAAATTTAAATAGTGATAGAGCACATTTAATATTTAAGCAATACTGTTATGAACTAAAAACTAATCTTTTCTAATAGAGTTTAACAAAGAAAACAACAACAAAAGTGAGGACTGATGGAGGAATAATAATATTACATTCGGACATTGGGACAGTAGAGAAGTGGTGACAGGGAAAAAAACAGTCCAGAGAACGAATAATAGTGATGGAGAAAGTTAAGGAAGAAACAGAAACTGAACAGAGAATCAGATAAAAGCGGAAAACAAAGTCACGGGTGGAAAAAGAAAAATAGAAGACGAAAAGAAGAAAACTTTGTAAGGAGGGTAGAGGAAAGAAAAGAACACTTTAAAGGTGAAGGCTGTGGCCTTGACTAATCGTCCATACGGCTCGGTGGCAGCTGAACCACAGGGAGCCGCTCAGCTTGTGTTTGTGTGTGTGTGTGTGTGTGTGTGTGTGTGTGTGTGTGTGTGTGTGTGTGTGTGTGTGTGTGTTCGTGTGTTAAATGAATATGCATTGTTTTCTGTCAAACGTCAGGCTGCCAGCAGGTTGCCAGCTTGGCCCATTATAGCAAGGGAAGACAGCTAACATGGATCATGCACAGTTACACACACACACACACACACACACACACACACACACACACACACAAATGCAGATGTAAAGGTCCACACACACACATGCGAGCACAACAGCAATAGAGACACATGCACACTAACACATATGACAGTGTATGCACATACCATACACACAGAAACGTACAGTTTCACCTGGCAAATGACTGTTAGTTTGTTTGTTCACTCACTCCCATACACATCTGTTTCCTTTCTCTACCCCATTAACCTTTTCTGTCACCCTTTACTCCTCTATAAAAACCTTCCGTAATAGCCCTTTCGCTTTACTTTTAAAGTGGAAATAGCATCTACAGCGGCAGCTGGTGACTCAAAAAAATGGGGAGGACAGCCAACCCACGGTGTTGTGTTTTTTTTTTTTTTTTGTTTTTTTTTTATATACTAGTTGGCTACTGATCTCTTATCTCTACTTTCTTGTGTTCAACGGAAAATCAAGCAGTAAAACAATTAAATCCAGTTAATTGCAAAGTAGGTTTTTGCATACAAGGAATTTGCTTTGGTGTTTTGGTGCATTGACAAGAAATGGCTTTCGAGATTTCTTACAAACAATCACTGCAGGCTCTGAATGGGAATGAACCTTATGTGTGTGTGTAATGTATCACTAGAAGCATGTCAGTCCAACGAGGGGTGACGCAGCACCCAGTATGTTACAGTGGGAATTTTACACAACACTCTCTGATTTAAAGTGTTAAAACTAAAACGATGAACATCTGGAATTATTAAAAATAAAGAAAAAATTAAGTGTGTTATGAGTTCTTCTGCCTGTGGGAGGGTTCCAGTCACTTTACATGTTGGGAGATTATCTTCATACAGTAGCTGCTGTGAGGCTTGTTGTTGCATCCAGTCTTCCAAGAGCAGGAGCCTCACTAACACAGAGCGTTTAAGGAACGTTAGGGAACTAGTTAGTTTATGGTTCTCTAAAGGCTAGTTTGAACCAAACCAACCAACTGAAACGTTCTCCTGTGGTTGCACTGTACCTCCACACAACATTTCCGTTTGGTTGTTTTTGGTTGTTCTGAGTGCGGTTTTGAAATGTTTATTTAAAATCTAAGTAAGATAAAATGCATAGCAAGAGAATATATTTATTTTTAGGCTGATATCAATTTAGCTAAAAACAATACTTTTGTGCTTGATTTCATTTTTTTAACTGTATTAGGTGAAAATACTTAAAACAACAATCAATAGAACAATTTTCACAACTAAGAAAATTCACTTTCATTTCACTTCTAACAAGTGTTAAGTGTACAAATCCAACCGTTACACCCCCACGTCAGTAGGGGGAAGACAGTGCCTCTGCTCTCAGGTGACCGATTCAAGTCCTGTCCTGACTTCCATGTTGGATACATGACGTACATTACTCGGCCTCACGATCTCACGAAAAAGTAAGTGAAATACGTTACAGTTTCATGATGTTGTAGTTGTAATGCAAGGGTTTGGGTTTAACCTTAAGCCCTTTCCTTCGTAGGGCTTTGTTATATTCCGGTTTTGATCAGGTTGACCAAAAAGAAAAAGGTTTTGAACAACTCACTTTAGCAGTTGTTTTCCCCCTCGTCGCCATCTTGCCAGTCAAGCAGTGAGATGTTCAAAACTTTTTCTTTTTAGTAAACTCTTTGTGCACAAACAATGTTCTCAATGCTGGAGTTCATGTGTAGAGCCCCTGGTGAGACTTTGAGCAAAGTTTCATGTTGTGTCGAGCCTTCTTAGTGTTTTAAAAATAGTGATTTTGATGCGATCATAGTAGCCCCTAGCACTCCCATTCAAAAGGCCATTTGACTGAAAAACGAGAATACGGTAAATCTTAAAAGTGGCGCTTCCGTCCTAATTATGCTTTTAAACTTAAATTTGACTCGGGTACATTCACAAAAAGACCATGGTGTTATGAGTGAGGAATAGTGGACCCAAACGCAGAGAGAGAGAGGCAGGCAGGAGCAGCGTTGAAACTCAAAGGTTTATTACTTCCAAAAACAAAAACAAAACAAGGAGTCCTGTGAGCTGTGAGACACACACACACACTGACACGGGGGAATACAAAACGATCTGACAAGAGACAAAGGGAACACAGGGGTTAAATACAAGAGGTAATGAACAAATGAGGAACAGGTGACACGACAGGTGAAACACATCAGGGCGGGGCAGGACAATCAACAAAGGCAAAAAGTAAAACTAGACATGACAGGACAGAAAACAGACTATCAAAATAAAACAGGAAACAGAAATATACACAGAGAACAGAACAGTCAACAGGGTAAACAAACTACACAATGAACAGGGAATACAAATATACACAACAGAAATATACAAAACAAGATACATACAGAAATCTACAAACAAGGCAAAAGAAATATCCAAACAGGTAACAGAATAAATATACAACACAGGGAAAATGCACAAATAAACAATAAAGACAACAGAAAAGAACAAACTGGTAACAGAAATAACCCAAAACCATAACACATGGGTTGCATTTTGGCGAGAGTTACGCTTTAAATGGACTGCATGTATATTGCGCTTTGCATATATATTGCGCTTTGTTTAAGTCTTAAGTTTGCTGCTGTGCACGACGTGTGCTCGGCGGCCATCTTGCAACGCACTTTGGGCAGTTATCGGCAAGCTATTTTCCTATTTAAGTGAATGGGGAAGCATACAGGAAGGGACGGAATATGTGTAGGCTACACAGCTGCCATACTGGCTTTGCAAACTAACCCCATGCATTTCTATGGATGCTGTGTCTCCCCATTAGAAAGTCTGGGCTACAATGCAAAAATCCAGAGAAATCCTGTCACATACAATGTTTACACTGACTGTATACATTCAAATATTCTTTTTGCAATCAGTACAAATTGTATGGTCTTTTATTTCAGATGAATCCGTTCCACAAGCAAGAAAGCATTCCAGGACGGACCATGTGTCTGGAAGCCCTGTCCGGAAGTTAACATTTATGCATGCATTTAAGAAACCAGAGTCATATTTCCTACCATGGAACTACTGACACTCAACCTGGTGCATATCATGTGACTGTTCTGATGTGTTTCTGTCTTCCTGCCTTTTTTCAGGTCAGCAGACGTCACTGCCTCCACCACCTGCATGTAATTCTTTTTATTTTTTTGTCTAATGTAACAGCATAGGTTCATCTTTTGCAATGGCATGTGCAAGAAACCTACCATAAATTAAGTGACCAATCTTCATATCTACTTTATTTTTAGATGAGTCAACACCACACAGGAAACCAGCCGGTCGCACAGAGCTGGATGGGTCTATTGTAACGCAAGCTCGGCCTGCCACTTCATCTTGGGACCCGGTTGAAGGTACAGTGGCTTTGATTTTTCCATATCCAATTCAATACAATTTCATGACAAGGAACTTGAGAGTAACTTAACTTTTTTGTTGTTGTAAACAGCAGAACTCATCACACAGAGGGAGGTGGCTCAGCCATGGAGACGGAAATGAGAGGTAAGAAGACTCACTTAAGTTGTTCACATATGCAAGTATATAATGTATAAAAACTAAAACTAACACCATTAATTTTTCCATAGCCATGAGGACCACCATTACCCGCACAGCAGATGGATGCATTTGAGGAGAAGATGGATGAGCTGCTCATGCTCTTAAGGAGCTCCCAGTCACCTCCCTCTGCTCCAGTCGATGACATGTTGCTGTCGCCCTGCTTGACAGTCACCGAGCTGCATGAGTTCGACAGGAGTCTCGGTCAACAAAATGGTAATTAAGTGGCCATAGTCCTGCCCTACCCTGACCTAAGATTAACACTATATCTATACTATATAATTGCATAAATTCAAATATCATTATAACTGAACTGACTTCTCTTACAAAATGGGATTGTACAAGCTCTCCACTTTGTTCTACATGTGTAATTTGTATTTCTATATGTTTTACAGCAAATTTTCCTGACAACCCTTGGAGGTTCGACCAGAGGTACTGCCATCCGTCGCATGCTACGGCGAGTGGCAACCAATGACGTTCTAAAACCGTATAGTCTGCGGGGCAGAAAGGCAAAGAAAGCCTTCCAGGACCTGACAATCTGCAGGGTTATAACAGGCAGGTGTTATTTTATTGTTCACATCAGTATTATGCTTAGCTTGGCTGATAAGAGGTTTTAATTTGACTTGTAACTTTGCTTCATTTTGACTTCTACTCTAGCGGTCTCCCAGAAAACTTCCCCACGCTGACTGCAGCAGACGCGGCGGACCCCACAGTGCTGCCCCCCCCTCACAATATTCTTTCTTTTATTCTTTCTTTCCCACTGCCATCACTCTCCTGAACTGCTGATAAGTGGGGTCGTCCCGACTTTGGCCATTCGCCTACACTTTACATACTTTATCATTCCAATATGTATCTTGCACACTACATTTGCACTATTACTTTGCACTCTACATCCCACTCCATGTGTACTTGTATTGATATTATGTCTTATTTGTATAGTTGTATTTTTTGTATATTGTGTTGATATGTGCCTATATATATATATATATATATATATATATATATATATTGACTGAGTGTGGAGGGAGAGGAGACAGACGGAGGAAAATAGTATTATTATTGAGAAAAACATTGTACTATTTGCTTAGTTTTTGTTTATTTTAACCCCCTGGTAGCCTTTAGTCTCTAGAAAAAGCCAGCACCTACGCAAATCCACGTACCTGCACGTGGAGGACTACACCTTTTCTACGAGTAGCTAGTAAACATTAGCTTCAGGCTAACGCCAGCTCCATGGCTACATCTACACCTGGCGAGTCCCCACTTCCCCACAATATTTCCTCGTTGCTTGAAAAAGCAAACAAAGAAATTGCTGACCTTAGGGAAGAAGTTCGTCGGCTCTCCGAGGACTTAAAAAGCAAAGATGCCTTGCTAACCGGCTACCTGGACGTTGCTCAAAGTCAATCGCTCCAAATCACAACCCTCTCGGCGGTACTCCAAGATACTGTGCTTTGGGACCCATCTACCTTCCCACACCCATCTTCCAGTTCAACTCCGACCATCAAGCCATCCTGGTTCTACAGTGGTTCGCCCGAAAGAGAGCCTCGGGTAGGGCTCCATCGCCTCCTGCCCTCAGCCTCTCCAATCGCTTCGATGCCCTGTCGAAGCCGAATGTTCCCCCGGTAACGGCAGACGTGGTTACCCAGGCTCGCCCCGCTTCAAAGCCGGCTGACCTGCTGTCATCGACGTCAATTTGGTACCATTGGTTGTTAAAGTTTTTTAAAGGTTAGGGAACGTAAAAAAAGAACGTTAGGGGAACGTTCCCTAAAGGTTCCCTGAAGCTTGCAACGTTAGGGGTTAGGGTTAGTTCTGGGAACGTCAACTTTCCATGGGAACCAAAACCGAACCTAAAACCTAACCTTCAGGGAACGTTCCCGCAACCAAAACGGAGCCAGAACGTTCTGGGACTAACATTCCCAGAACGTTCTGGGAACCATAAATTGTTGGGAGAGAAGTAAAGGCTTGCTGTCTTCTTTGGATCTAGTAAGGTCATAAGGAGTCTATTTAGTAAAATAGCAACAAAATTACTAATTTGTTTCTTTCATTTCAATTTCTAGCATTTTATTTAGGATTCATTTTAGTCTGGTTTATTTGCAGAGTTAAATTAATGGTTACAATTTATAAATTCTTTGTCTGTAATTAAGATATTTAATGAATTGTAGTATAATTGCAAAGCCATATTCCTTGGTTTGCCCAGTGGACCCTGGACCCAGAAGCGGTGTGTAGTTTTATCTTTATCTAGTAAAGTGATCCCAAAATCCTTAAAATAGCTAAAAATCTAAAAAACTAGAAAACAATATTTTATGCCGTAACATATAATACATTTGACTTACCTGAACATGCTCTATGCTGTGCAGCAGTCTGTCGCCTATACAGGGATATAGTGGTTGCGGAGTGCAGAGCAGCACATCGTCGGGCTGTAGTCCCCATAACGTTGTGTGTGTGTGTGTGTGTGTGTGTGTGTGTGTGTGTGTGTGTGTGTGTGTGTGTGTGTGTGTGTGTGTGTGTGTGTATGTGTGTGTGAGAGAGAGCGGTATTCTTGTAGGTCAAGGGTGTTCAACATTTGAGAGCAATCAGTTAGTTTCTCTTTATGTATGTAATGCAGCCCAATTTAAAAGTCTTTTGCCAACACTAAATATAAAAAAGCCAGACACTATTAACAGTATTAAGTTGCTGTGAGCTGTAGCCTTATTCACCACTTCTAAACAGAGGCAGAACATAACGTAATCTCGGAGATTATTCCTTCACAGCGCTGTGCAATGCGAGACAATCTCAGAGTTGACACATCAGTTTTCATCAGACTCACCCTGGGTCGGGTTAATTAAGTCTACTGCTAACTTACAACACTAATAACATTACCGTTGCCAAAATACCCCCGCGAATCAAATCCCCTACTTCACTGTTAACCGTCAAGCCACTAAACCTGTATGCCTAAGCAATACACGCCTGCCGCCTTAACTACATCGTCAAAAAAAATGTATATGAGCGATATCCGCCGTGTTACTCTGTCCTGTTTTCTCCCTTTCATTCCAAACCGTGACCAACGCCATCTCCTTTCTCTGCACAACGCATAAAAAAAAAAAATGCCAAGGCTATTACTGTCATCTAACATTAAGTATTTCTGACACACAGAATCTTAGGCTACAATAAAACCTAAAAGTATACGTATCAGGCATACACATGTAGGAAGCAATATATTTCAGTCTGATCTGTCTGGGCAGTCCACTCTCGTCCACCACGCTGTTTACACACACACTGCTCTACTCTAATCTAAATAGCGAATTTTGACAAACAAGCTAAAACAAAAGCTGTCGGTTTGTAGTCTAACTGTATATCTTAGTTTGCCAGAAATCTTAAAATTTGGACAAATTCTTGTAAACTTAACTGCTGGCTAAACTAACCATCCTCTCTGCTGGAGCATCTGTGGATTTATTAAAAGACCAAAACAAACCAACGTGGCTACTTAATATGCATGTGAATGACGCCATCTTTATGTTCATGTCTTCATTCTTGATGATGATGCTGGTTGTATTCTGGCCCTCGTCAAAATGTAATTGATGACCCCTGACCTAGGACTAGGTATAAATTAAGTACATTTGCACAATGATATGGTATTAGGCCTAGGCCCAATTTGTTAGGATTGACATTGATGAAAATATGATGGTCACTGACCACAATATTAGGAATACCAGTTGTACCATAAAATAGGATGAGAAATAGTATTTTTTTATTACAATTCTATACAACAATATTGAATAGC
Organism: Sander lucioperca; assembly: GCF_008315115.2. Lineage (NCBI taxonomy): Eukaryota > Metazoa > Chordata > Actinopteri > Perciformes > Percidae > Sander > Sander lucioperca. The sequence continues at coordinate 26,063,882 of NC_050178.1, read as the reverse complement.
GTAATAAAATACAGTAGGTGCTAATGATATGTGAGTTAAAAAGCCACTTTGTGACCTTCAAATACAAATGAATTACTTAATGTAGTACAGAGTCTGTCTATCGCACAAACAAGCCCCCTATATATATATAGATATATATATATCTATATATATATATAGATATATATATATAGATATATATATATCTATATATATATAGTTTTTCTACTCCTAGTAGCAGTATCTAAAGGGTATTACACACCAGCGATAATGGAACCAGCCCGTATTTTGGGCTATACTGTATTTTTGTTAACAGAAATACATATCAAAGAAACACATTTAGCGGAGTACTACACTTATATACTATATGTTTCCGTTCTATATATGAGCCTTTAGGAATTATGTTTGAGACATGTGGTTTAGATAGGCATCAACAACCAAATAAATAAATGCATGAGATTTGTGTTCCTCTCTTGTGCGTAGCATCTGTCAGTCTTGACAAAAACCATAGAAACCAGCGGATTATGATGGAAATGAGTGACAGGAATGTTCTTGGTGAAGACAGGCGATTGAATAGAAAATGTGTGCCTTGTCATCTGGAAGTATTGCCCCTCTTCTTCTCCTGGACTCCCAACAAATAATGGATTTGACTGTACTATTTGGCCGGAATGAAAAGTAGGTGTGACAGTTTCCATGTCCCCCTGGGGAGAATGTATAATATTCCGGCATGAATTTACATTAGTCTGTCATCTGATAGAAAAGGCATTTCTTGTAGGGCAAGTCTACGTGGAGCATCTTATAATAGGATCTCTGGTTAGGTCTCCTATCCATGTCTTTCATGTGGTTACAGTGAGGTGTACAACTGAACTCCATATCAAACCCTGATAAAACTATGCTTCTTCCTACATGTAAGTGCTCATCACCTTATATGTTACTTCCACACTCCTGAGTCTCATGACATGAAGAAAAGGTTTTTATGGATACTTCTTTGCATTGAAGCTACATTTAATCCATATAACTATATACATATGAATCTTACTGTCAAACAACACCTTTACACGATGTGTACAGGTGACATTAACAAAACGGCCTGGATTGCAAAATGGAGGAAGATAGAGAAAAAGAACGATGGGTGAGAAAACTGGATAGATAAAACGACCGAAGTTTGGGATTATTTCAAGATGAGACAAAACAGAAACTCTGTACAGTGTTTGTGTATTGTTAAACCAGCTAGCTTACCACATTAGCACAAAGTCAATGCTTCAGCATCCCAGCAGAAATCATCCAGTCTAACGTTACGCACCCAGTCCACAGAGCAGACCTGACACAAGGTAACATTCATGTTAGCATTTAATGTAAATCAATATGATTTCTAGTTGAGATGAGAGTTCCCCGCTCGTTTGCAGAGTGATGTGAAACCCGGGAAACCCCGCCAGCAGATGAGGGGGGAACTCACATAATGCCCACACTGCGGTGACACAGAGCTGCTTAGCTAATTGGGTTAGTTGTTCATTTTAAGAAACCTGTCTTATTTTCTCTTTTGTATATTTACTATTGCTCTTTAATAAAGCAAAAGTATACCTTATCCGATTACTCGATACATTACTTGACTACTGAAATAATCGATAACTGCAACCTTACCTTAAGTCTTTATGCTAAGCTAAGCTAATCAGCTCCAGACTCTAGCTACATACTTGCAGTGTGTAACGTGACACGGAGCCAAGATTAGAAAAAAAACGTCTGTTTAACATGAAAATCTGACATTGTGACATTATAGATATGACAAAAAAATCTGAAATAATAGGTCACCAAAACACATTAAGTGGATAGATGTTTCTTAAGGAAATCATATTGTTCTGTGAATGTTGCAGCATGACTTGACCACACAACACCACTTATCTGCAGCCAGAGGCAGATGGTGTGGCTGCTTATTTAACTTGTACAAGGACAATAGAAATGAATAATAAAAATGTTGATGAAGCCGTTTATGATAGTATAAAGCAGCTGTGGATAACATATAATCAGTGTTGGGCAAGTTACTTTTAAAAAGTAATTAGTTACAGTTACTAGTTACTTCTTCCAAAAAGTAACTAAATTAGTTATTCAGTTACAAATTATGAAAGTAACTAGTTACTTCAGAAAGTAACTATCGCATTACTTTCAAGTATATTTTTAAATGCTCAAATGTGACCCCATCTCCACCCCTCTTTAATGGAACTTAAAATACATGTGCATGTTCAATTATTTACGATAAATCTGAATATTATAATGAAATGGACACCTAATACAATACATTATTAACAGAAACAATGTACACACATCTAAACTATTTTAATGTTGCTGTGGGACAAAGTGAGACTAACCTCCAATCAAATGCCATGTATGTAGATATTACGTTTATGTAGTGGATCGATACAAATAACACAACACCTCAACAGGCCACAACTGGGCAAAATTAAATTATGCTTGTTAAGCACTATACCAAAAATAAATAACAAATATATACACTCTTTGTAGTGCAAATAACGTAAGTGGCCTGATGTTTATACTTGTGCGCTGGTGTGTGCGTTGAGCCGGCATGTGTGTGTGTGTGTGTGTGTGTGTGTGTGTGGGGGGAGTGGGTGATAGAGCGAGGGAGAAGTGAGAGAGTGACGGCGATTAGCTTTCGAGTACCGACTCCAGAGTCATATAGTGAGAGAAACAAAGTGTCTCCCCTGTTCTTTCTGACCACGGTGGAAAATCTGTAGCAGGAAAAGTTAACCATCTCCTTGATTTCATAACGCCATACCTGTCTCTCTCTCGATGACTGACTCGCTTGTGTTGTTCTTGTGAGTCCGACTATGCGTGCTTTCGAACACCCGCCCAACTCTACCTCTGATTGGCTTACAATGACATTTTACTCAACCTCAGCCAATCGTCAGCATTTATGCGCTTGCGTCGTGCACTGCCCACTAACCAAGAAAGAACAGTAAAAAAAAGTATTTGCCTCTCGGCTCAGACTCAAAGATCTAGTTGGTCTGATGAAAAAAACAGGTTCAAATATAGTAAAGCGCCGCATTTTTTGGCAGTAACTGTAACGGCGTTATTAAGATGGGAAGAGTAATCAATTAGATTACTCGTTACTGAAAAAAAGTAACGCCGTTATTTAGAACACCGCTATTCCAATCACTGCATATAATGTGAGAACCATAAATAGTCATTTATAGATAAATACAGATACATTTACTGATGTTCCTGCTTTCCCCACATTCAGCTTTTTTTAACGCTGATTTAAATGCATCTACGCATCTGATATTTTAAGCATTATTCGGTCATTGCTGCAAATTTGCTACAAGTATTTTGTTTTTCCCTTTTGAGAAAACCATCCGACTGGCAGCAGATTGATGTTGCGTGAGAAACAGATGTGGTTCTGAGATGTCTATTCTCAGCACAATGTTTTTACCCAATTCCACCAAAATACCAATTACTCTTTGTGCTGCCTCATTTAAATAAACCCTCCACCTGTGTGTGCCTCCCTCTGCACTGGGCATAAAAATACCACAAATCAATTTTAAGGTCAGGGAACACATGGCCCTAATTTAGGTCCACTCCAGATTTATTGTCTCAGTCTTGCTTACCCATTTGCCATGCATCTAACCCCTAAATTAAGATAAGCAATATCATGGGCCCATTTACTTGGGCTATAAGTGTATCTTTATTTTAATATATATTTGTTGTATTCTTGTGAAGTAGGTATTTCAGATCTTAACCCCTATTTGAACCCACATCTTCACAATTTATTTGAACAACTTTTCCCACAGTAACACAAAAGGCATTGAGTGTTGTCGTACTGAGATTTGAGCAAAGAAAATTAATATTCTAAAGGATTAGATTTGAATTTACTATGTAAAATAATACTTTTGAGCTTCAAAACAACTTCAGCTTTAGTTATAAGAATGGCTTGTGGTGGAAAGTGTTGAATTTTAACCCACAAAATTGAAGAGCACAGTACACATTCTTGGCCAGAGAGCCTCTGGGGTGTCTACATAATATGATTTGACTGCTGAAATCCATATGAAGGGAGTGAATGGAGGATTGTGGCAGGCAGTTTTTGTGCTAGGAGAATGGGTAATCTATAGGCATGGATTTACATTCATCTCCTCTTCTGGAGAGCTGATTTGGCTCAGGAAACACAAGACTTATGAAGACATCAGCTATGTGGCTTTGAGTCAAACTGTATGGAGATGAATTTCAGTCTTTGTGTGTGTGTGATTGAAAAAAAAAAACATTTAATGATGAAGACATCAATCATGATTGGGTTAGTCAACATCCATGCAGATTAAACAGCAGCAACAGATTATAACGTGTGTGAGGCTAACAGTACTCACATGGCGTACTGTACAGTAAATGTGAAAACGCACAAACTTTATGATGAATATTATTGCATTCACATACATTACATATGAATGTCAGTGTGTTTGGAAATGTCAGTCAGGCTGAACTTTGCATACTGATGACATTGCCCATGCTTTAACAGAATACAGTATATGCTTACTTAGCTCTGCACCAAAAAAGCTTATTTTACTCTAAAGATTAAGGGAACAATTTGCATCTAATCCCCCGTTACATGTAGTCAAAAGCATATAAGCAGTGGAACAGTGAGTGGTTAGGGTCTTTAAATGCAACAAAAGTGCTTACAAGGCTTGTGTGAATATTAATTACTCTTTGCCGGAGTCCTGAACGTTTGATAAGAAGTTGAAATATTTTTTTGTTTTCTCTCAACCAGAGCAGGATCCTTATTATTACTGTGCATGCCATACCAGAATATCATCCATTGGTTTGTGGACTGCTGTTTTGAAGCCTCGAGTTTGGCGATGCAGGTGTTGTCACCTTGGTTTTTTGCAAACGAATGTGACGATTTCTGACCAGAGGTTCCAACCTCTGATCAGAAATTGAACCTTTCTGGAGCGAGTGGAGATTTACATGTCTATCTGTCTATCTATCTATCTATCTTGCTAGCTATTTGCAGATTAAAGTCTGCACAAGTCAGAACACTTACTTTCCCATCAAGGCTGGTTGCGTCAGCGTTAGCATGGAGCACAAGCTGGCCAAAAGTCTCAATTTTATTGTCTATTTTAGTTGTGGTTGTGTATATTTCTGTTGGGGTTGTTTGAATTTCTGTTTCTGTTTCCTGTATTTCCCTATTGATTGTTTATGTTTCTGTACTGTGGGTTTTGATTCCTGTTGATTGTGTGTTTCTGTGATGATGGTGTAGGTTCTGTTTCCTGTTTTATTTTGGTAGTCTGGTTTTCTGTCTTGTCTAGTTTTACTTAATATCACCCATTAGTTTGTGGACTGCTGTTTTGAAGCCTCGAGTTTGGCGATGCAGGTGTTGTCACCTTGGTTTTTTGCAACCGAATGTGACGATTTCTGAAATTGAACCTTTCTGGAGCGAGTGGAGATTTACCGGCAGGCTGTGGGAGAAGGGTCCAGCTGCGGCTGCTCACGCCACGCCCCCGTCCGCTCACGCCACGCCCCCCCCATCCACTCACGACACGCCCCCCGGCCGCTCACGCCACGTCCGACTTACAGCTTCATATTGCCAGTGAGTACCAGGTAAGCTACTGATAATAGAGTTATTTAGCCCGGCTTGTTTAAAATTAATATTAGGCTACTATCTACAGCTATTGATGTTGATGTTGATGATAGCTTATAGTTAACAGGGTGTGTTAAAAGTGTGTCACTGTGACACTGTGTCAGTGTATGCTAACGTTAGCTTAGCCTGTCAGAGTTAAGCTGTGTGTGTGTGTGTGTGTGTGTGTGTGTTTGAGTGAGGTACTTCAGATGATGATAGTTTTTATTAAATGAAATATGACAGAGTTTCAGAAACACTACAAAGTGACATAGTCACTTTAATGTAATTTGAGTAATTGAGAATTGGCTACATTCAAAAGTTAAAGCTTCTTTTACTAACATTGTGTTGTATATGTCATTTCTTCCTCTTCTCTTCAGTCTGTTCTGCCAGAGCACAATGATCCTCAGTTGGTACCAACCTGTGATTCACAGTACAAGTGTCCCCTTTGTGAAAAGAAGGGAGACTTGTGTAAGCTGGTCCCTCATTTACAGGGCCACAAGCGAAACACAGTTAAACATGCAGGTATATTTTTTTTAAAAACATACAATGTGATATTAAATATCTCATGTTTTATTGAAATAACTGACTGCAAATTTTGGTATCGCCTCATGACTGTGGTGAACAGTGAATGAAATGTAAGACCTACACATTAAAGTACAGCAAAATGCAGTGTCACAATAGTAGTTGTAAAGTTAATAAATGTATTCAAATTGAATAAAAGCAACACAGAGTAATGTAGCTCAGCGTAAATTCTGTCAGGTAGACTTCTAATACGTTGTCTCTTTTCTCTTTAACTGATCAGCTGGGCAGTGGGTGTTTCGGTTCTGTATACCAATTAGAATCAGGCACGTATGTTTTATCCAATCACAGCATGACTACCTTGTTTTAAATATCTTCTCTCTCCCGTTTCTGTCAGTTGTATTTTCAGACGAGAGTGCGAGTGCGACTAGTAGTTGTTGGCTTATGGCATTAGTGGTTTTCTATGTTGCGTCTGGTTCGTGGTTGTGTGTCATTTCAGGTTAAGAGCACATTTCAGTTCACCTTTTCCGGCGTGTCTCGTGTGGTAGTAATGATGTCTATCCTAGAGGATTTCTCTCTCGCACTTGTCCTGCAAGCTGTTTTCCGTAGCATGGCGCATGCACGCGGGTGCAAACAGTAGCATCCTGGCAGGCAGAAATCACTCCAGAAGTACTTTCACACGACTGCAGTCCCGGAGATTTTGCCTTGTTTGTAGCTCCCGACTCGCCGCACGGCCCGCTCTGAACTGCAGCTGGCCTCCAGCCGCGACTCTCAGCCGTGGCGTTGTACGTGTTTTGGTCAGGTTCATTACGGCAGAGGAACCGGCATGTCAACTCAGATGAATAATCCAACCCTTCGTAGTTAAGTTATCTCATCGGGCATATTTTGTTCATTCATGTTTGCCGCCCACCAGTAATGCGGATCACGTTGCTGTGGCCTGGAGTTCCGGGCTCTGTCTAAACTCTGGCTTCTACCGCAGATTCCTCTGCATCTCTGGGGCCTATTTTTTCTATGATAGAGACAGCCGGGGACGTCGTTTTACTTCTATACATGCAGCAAGGTTAAATGTGTACTTAGACTGGCACGTCTTTTCTCTATGGGCTCTCTAGGCTGGCTGCTTTTTAGTTTTCCGACATTTTGTTAGTGTGCTGTCATTGCAGCTGACGTTCTAAAGTAAAGTATGTGCGCGTTTACATGCGCATTTACGGTGGATTCAGTTTTTCAACAGGTGTTGCTCTGGACATGGATGCATTAGCTGGATGGTGACACTGAAGTATGTTAGGGCTGAGCGGTACTGCGCAGCTGCAAACTGAGTTTACCTACGTAGTTGTGGTATGAAGAGCCTGTCCGAAGTTGTAATCTTCTGATGGTTGTGCATGAGTAAACTCCATCGTGTCATTCTTGCAGAGTGAGTTATGTGCTAGGAATAATGTAGGCAAGGGGTAATTGTTGCTAACTGGAATGCTAGTTAACATTAGTTATTATCTTGCAAGTAACGGTAGCTTTTTTGTTTTTAACTATAAACGTCTGTTATGGTGCACACCGTGACATACAAGCTATGGAGCATTTATACATTGTTGTGTTTCTTTAGTTAAATGTACGAATTACGTCTTTAACGCTTCGGATGTAAGTTATTGGTGTCAAGTGACGTCATATGGCAGTCACTGGATGCTACGGGGGTGAGTACTTGGTAGCATATAATGGGTAGTACATGGAGGTACGTAAGTGTGTGGTCCCATATTCGTGATGTTTCTGGGCTTAAGTACTGTTTAATACTTGGGCAGGTGTAAGATTCTTTCTCGTTAGGGAATGACACGTTAAGGTTTGTCTTCGGAGCTGTCGTGATATTTGTCAGTAGTCATGCTGACGTCAGCAAAATGCATAAGGCACTTATATTCTGCATTTGTACATAAATATACTCATTGCCGTTGTTGCCTGCTTACTAACGTTTTGTGCGTTATGCTCACTCATGGTGGGTAGCTCACACTCATTATGTTTCATATATGGTCTTTCAAAGCAAGTGTTCTCAGCATAATATTTATATTGTACAAACTATCTAACAAGCTGCATTGCTCGCATCAGCTATTTAGCCTACTTTTATTTTCATCTCATATCTGTGGGGCCTCTTGGTGTTTACGTTTTATTTTATCTATTTACAAGATGTGTTGTTCATTTCCACTAAGCTTCCTGTGTTGGTAATGGATTGGTGTGAGTCCTGCAAATCAGATTCTGACTGATTCCCGGTAGATGTGTTGGAACCGGTGGCAGCCCAGGTTTCTAATCACTACGTGTATTCACTTTCGGTTATGGCTGGTCGGTGGTTAGTCTTGCATCATTAAAGTACGTTGTCTTATTCATGGGCACGCAAACTCAGCATGGTGCATATGGATCGCGTGTCAGTATTATGGTCATCGCATCCTCCTATTTCATGGATCCTTCTTGTGGTATCTTATGTCTGACTTTGTTACTTTGTACCTAGATTCTGCGATGCCCTCTGAAGGTAAGTATTTTGTGTTTTACATTTGTTCAAATAGACAACAATGTTAGAAAACCCTCTGTGTCTGAAAATCCCCTCAGACCCCAGAGGGTTAAAGGAGGTTTTTAAACCCTTGTGAATGGAATTACAACATCAGACTTAGCGTCTGAGTTGAAAAGGTAAAACTGTAAAGCTGGATCAACTAATGAGACGGCTGACTTGTGCTCAGCACTTGTGGTTTCAATCCCATCTTTGTCATCTAGGTGTTCTTTCCTGATAACCTTATAGGGACAACCAAAGCTTCACCTAATTAAGCAGCTAGTTATCCAAAGGTAAAACTTAACTCATCTCAAGGTTAACTTCATCATTATGTAGCAGACAAGAGTGCAGGCATGTTTGACATTTTGGAAGATGCTTTTATTCGCTTTTGTTCCTATACTAATCTCATGTAGTTAATCGTTTTCGAAATCGATAAGCTTAGCATAAAAACTAGAAACGGGGAAACAGCTAGCCTGGCCTCAACAAATTACCAAATTGTATCTTGTTGGTTTGACCCAAAAAACTAAAAAGTAAAGAGGACAAGTTATGGTTTTAGGGGACTTGCATGGTAAGCTAACAAACCCCTGGCTCAACTGTAGCTCCAAAGTTAGCAGACAAACATAAAGGTGGTATATATCTTCTCAACTCACTCCTGAAGTGAGTCTATCTGTCTATCTATCTATCTATCTTGCTAGCTATTTGCAGATTAAAGTCTGCACAAGTCAGAACACTTACTTTCCCATCAAGGCTGGTTGCGTCAGCGTTAGCATGGAGCACAAGCTGGCCAAAAGTCTCAATTTTATTGTCTATTTTAGTTGTGGTTGTGTATATTTCTGTTGGGGTTGTTTGAATTTCTGTTTCTGTTTCCTGTATTTCCCTATTGATTGTTTATGTTTCTGTACTGTGGGTTTTGATTCCTGTTGATTGTGTGTTTCTGTAATGATGGTGTAGGTTCTGTTTCCTGTTTTATTTTGGTAGTCTGGTTTTCTGTCTTGTCTTGTCTAGTTTTACTTCCTGTGTTTTCCCACCTGTCTGATTGTTCTGCCCTGCCCTGATGTGTTTCACCTGTTGTATCACCTGTCCCTTGTTTGCTCGTTGTATTTAGCCTCTGTGTTCCCTTTGTCTTGTGTCAGATCATTTTGTGTTTGTTCCTGTTGTGTCTCCCTGTGTCAGTTCTAGTCAAGTTCTGTGCTTCCTAGGTGCAGGCAAGATGGTGGACTAGGCGGTCGAGCCTTTTGGAGCTCTCGCTCAAGTTCCTCGAAAGTTAAAAATACTGATTGTTTCTTCTTGAAAAAGTGGTTGAGTACAAGTTTAAATGCCAAGGAAAGGTAAAGGGAAAGTTTCCAGCGATACATGTCAACAAAATGACGACAAACAACGGAGCTAATTTTAGCCAAATGGCTAAAGTACCGGCGGCGCTGCTACAGCACGACTATTCAATGGAGGACATGGAAGAGACGTTATCGGGGCCAGACAAGCGGCACTTTGATGAGTTGGAGGACTGTTCATCCAAGGAGAGTTTCCACCTGGTTTGGAAATATTTGAGGCCTAATGAGGAGGATTCTATGGCTGCAGTTCTTGTTGCGATAAACACATTGGGCACCAGGTTTGATAAACAGGAGAAACAGCTAGGAGATATAAAGGCTCAGATCAAAGAGAATACCGCAATGATTGGCAGCTTGGCAAAAGCTCTGGAGTTCAATGCAGCAGAACTCAAAGAATGTAAAAGTAAAGTGGTTAAAGTGCCCATATTATGAAAAAATCACTTTTTCTGGGATTTGGGGTGTTATGTTGTGTCTCTGGTGCTTCCACACACATACAAACTTTGAAAAAAATCCATCCATGCTGTTTAGAGTAAGATACGGTTTCTGAATGTGTCCTGCCTTCATCTCTGGGTGAGCTGTTCAAAATCGGCACGGCTTGTGACATCACAAGCCGAAACGAGCAGGCTAACCGCAACCATTAGCTCGTAGCGCTAATGCTAACGCTAGCATGCTAACGCTAGCATGCTAACGCTAGCATGCTACCTCGTTCTCAATAGCAAAGCACTGCTACAACACACACAAGTTCACCATAATCTACAAAAGAACTACTTACATGTGCGCCCTCATTTAGAAGTCTCCCAGCTAATCCTGCCTTGTAACTGACCGAAGTTGTAGAGCCTTTCTTTTACTGTCTATGGAGCTAGCTAGCTGACATGATCTACATCTGAGCTACTGCGCATGTGCAGTGCAATCAAAGATAGTACAGAAGAAGAAAAGAGGTCTCACTCTGTAGCTAAAACAGAGACCAGCTGAAAAGAGGAACTGCAGCAGTGAGAGAGAGCACTGCAGTATGAAGTTTGAAAATTAAACCATGTAAACCTATTCTGGTACAACCTTAAAATACAATTATGAACCTGAAAATGAGCATAATATGGCTGCTTTAAATAGAGAACACGACAGGTGATTATCCAGTTTGTGAAACGGCAACATAGAGATGGGATCTGGAGGATGACGAAGGAGTCGGAAGCGTGCAAGGAAGCAGGGGTTCGTTTCTCTGAAGATCTAACCATAGCTGAGAAACAGGCAAGAGAAGCTTCATGGCCGCAGATACAAGAAGAGAGGAGGGCCGGGAAGAAGGCTTACTTTCGCGGGCCCTTTGGATTCATTAATGGGCAGAAGATTTAGAAGAAACACAGACATGAGACTCAACAGGTGATATAAGAGACTTTAAACAAGTGAGGGGGGAATAAATGGTTTATGATGAGGAACCTCTGGGCAGAGAGGGCACTTAAAAAGAGGTAAGTTCTATACTTTGTTAAAAAAAAAAAAAGTTAAGGCATTTATTGGCTCTGGCTTTAGTTCATGTTCTTCCTTAAGTCAGAGATTTCTTTTCTATCTTTAAATATAAGAGGTCTAAAGGACATTGTAAAATGCAAAGCTATTTTTTTGTTTTGTAAGGCACTTAAAGCACATTGCATATTTTTACAAGAGACTCATTCATGTGAAGAGAACATCTTTTTGGAAAAAACAGTGAGGAGATGAGATACTTTTTTCTCATGGCAGCAATTGTTCTCGGGGTGTGGCAATATGTCTGTGTGGATTTCCGGGGGAGGTAGTCACATCTAAAGTGGATAAAGATGGTCATTGGATAGCTGTAGTAGTGAAATTAGAAGGGGCATTTGCAATCTTAATTAATATCTATGGGTTCAATAAGATTAGTCAAAACAAAAGAACTCTGGGAATGCTGACTGAAATTATTGCAGATTATAACAAAATGTATGGTATAAGGTTTACACTAATAGGTGGGGATTTTAATATGGTACCGGATGAGTGGTCCGATAGGTGTCCTTCAATTTACAATGACTTCCACTATAACACTGTTCTGAAGGAATTCATACAGGTTAATTCACTCATTGACATCTGGAGGGAAAAAAAACCTTTTATGAGACAGTTTTCTTGGATAAAACCTAATGGGAGATCAAGATTGAGAATAGATCTTTGGTTGGTCACTTCAGAAATAATAAGTGCTGTGACAGATGTTTCAATATCTGCTGCTCCTTTAACAGATCATTGTGTAATTGGCATTACAATGAAACCAGGAAGCAATCATAAATTTAGGAAGAATTATTGGAAGTGTAATGCAGACTTGTTGAATGTAGAAGAATATGTTGAGGAAGTAAAGGCCTTAATAGGGGAAATTAAGAGTGATGTGGAGGTAGATACATGCTGTAAGAAATGGGAATATTTTAAATACAAGGTTAGATGTCTGTCAAAGTATAATAAAATCAGAGGGCAACAACAAAGGGAAAATTAATGAATTTAGCAGAAAAGCTGATTTATCAGAAGAAGATACAGCAATTTTAGTAAGTTTACAAGCCAGGTTAGATATGGTATTCGTCCAGAGAGCAGAAGGGGCTTATGTCAGATCCAGGGCTAAATGGATAGAACAAGGGGAAACGAATACTTTTTATTTTTTCGGTCTTGAAAGGAGACAAGAAAGATGTTTTTTTTGATGATCAATAATACAGAATGCTCTGACACAAAAGCAATATATGAAAACATTTATGATTTCTTTTCTAAATTGTACTCTTCATCCTATTCAGAGGAAGAGTCGTTATCATTTCTGGAAAGCGTTAAACAACATATACCTCAAATTGAGGAGGGGTTCAAAGATCGATGTGAATCTGAGATTAGTATGAAAGAATTGGATATAGCTTTAAAGCAAATGTCAGTAGGAAAATCCCCGGGTCACGATGGATTAACTTCAAATTTTTATACATTTTTCTGGGAAGATATAAAAGAATTATTATTTACCACCCTAAAGGAATGTATTAAAAACAACAATTTACTAGCAACTATGAAACAAGGTATTATTATTATATTACCTAAAGCTGGCAAGGACAAAAGATACATTGATAACCTGAGACCAATTACTCTATTAAACGTGGATTACAAATTATTTACTATGGTTATAGCTAATAGGTTGAAAGATGGTATAGAACAGATAATAAGCACAACTCAATCGGGGTTTCTCAAAGAAAGATCCATTCACAATAACATTAGACTGGTTCTGACCTACTAGATTATAACAACTGGATTGATGACAGGGGTTTTATTCTGTTTTTAGATTTTTTTTCAAAGCTTTTGATTCACTGGAACATGCATTTAGATCTCAATAGATCTTTGGTTTTGGCGCAGAATTTATCAGGGTCATAAATATGTTATATAAGGACAGTAATAACTCAACTAGAACTAGATGGAACAACTAGAAGGTTTGAGGTTAAAAGAGGTATTCGACAGGGTTGCCCTTATTCACCGTTATTATTTTAGTGGCAGAACTGTTGGCAATATACATAAAAAACAGCCCGGATATAGAGCCTTTAAATGTGCTAGGTAATCGCCTATTTATTTCTCAGTTGGCAGATGATTCTACCATATTCCTCAAGAAGTCTGAACAAATCCCTCTGGTGATTAAGAGAATAGAGAGATTCTCTAAAGCATCAGGTTTATATTTAAATGTTAAGAAATGTGAACTAATGGCTATACATGACCACCCGCTTGTAGATTTGTATAATATTCCTGTTAAGAATGAAGTGAAATATTTAGGGGTGGTAATAACAAAAGATAGAAAAAATAGAGAATAACTAAATATTGAGGTTGGTATAAAGAAAAGTAAAGCTATACTGAATTCTTGGTTACAGAGGGATTTGTCTATTTTTGGTTGAGTTTTAATTACTAAAATTGAATCACTATCTAGAGTTATGTACCCTCTCTTGCCATCCCTGATAATCTAATTAAATTAATGAATCAAATTAATTTCAAATTTATTTGGAAAAACAGACATTATCTGAGAAAAGGTGATGTAGTGAAAACCTTAGAAGGGGGTTTAAATGTGATCGACTATGAAGCAATGAATGGAGTGATAAAACTGAGGTGGCTACAAAAATGTTTTCAAGATAGGGATGATTTCTGATATTACATTCCTTCTAAGATATTTGACAAATGTGGTGGGATAGACTTTCTTTTAAGATGTGATTTTAATGTTACTAAACTACCTGTCAAGCTGTCTAGATTTCATGAGGAGGTCCTCTTGTACTGGAAAATGATTTATAAACACAACTTTACTCCACATAGTTGCCCAATATGGAATAATAGGTGCATCCTTTATAAAGGGAAATCGTTATGGGGATTGGGTTGAGAGAGGTGTCTGGTCTATTCTACATCTGATGGATTTAAGTAGGACTTTTTTGGAGTATGATGAATTCATTAGTAAATAGTAAGAATAAATGTTGTATTACAAGTTTGCAGCTGTCATTGTGTTCATGTAAATATCAATCAACACATTTGTGAATATTTCTTCTGTGACTTCACATTCAGAATAAAGGTGTGTGAACATTTTCTACAAGTGCAAATCTCTATTTACAAGTTCAGATTTTTTTTACAAGCTCTCATGTGGTTTTTTCTTTGTGTGATTTTACATTCAGATCACATGTGTGTGAATATTTTTTATATGTGCAAATTTTAACATACAAATTCAGATTTTTTGTTCTACAAGCTCTCACATTTTACACCATATTTACCTTCATAGGAATTGGATGGAGACGAAGAGCCTGGGGAGACGGGGTCCGGGACCAATATGATGGAGCTGAAGCACCTGCACCACCTTCCAAAGAACTGGGGGCTCAGTCAGTGATCGTGGAAAGAGAGAAATCCATGGCTGTGTACAAGTGAGAGTGGTCTTGGGTGCGCTTCCTGTCAGGCAGCAAAAACTCTCCTGCTCCATGAATAAAAGACTGGGGTGCACCTTTCGGATGCATGGGTTAATGGAACCGTCAGTAGCCCACTACAAAAGCAATTACGTAAGAAGATTTACCTGCACCGTGACAGCCTTGCTCATAAAAGAGCAGTGGAAATAGCTGAACTCAAACAAAAAGATGTTCTGCCCACCAAAGTTGTAGAGCTGAGTTTGGCTGCCATCGGCGTTACATCAAGTTCATTTAGGGCGGCGTACACTGTAGCCAAAGAGAGATTGCCATATGCCAAAATGACGCCGATCATGACAGTTAATGAACTTAATGGTGCGACAGTGGGCCCTGCCCACTGCTCCGATCACTCCTGTGCTGCTATTGTGAAACATATAGCAGATGAAATGAAAAAGAGACTTGTTTCCCATGTCTTGAAACTCGACTCACGTATCAGCATAACGCTGGATGAAAGCACTGTGCGTGGACGCTCCTATATGATTATCTACATGAGGTGCGATGTTACAGGTAATGGAGATGTAGAGAACGTTTTTTTTTTTGGAAAAAGGGGATGCAGGATCTCTTTACGATGTGCTAAAAGACAGTCTTCAAAAGGTGGCGATAGAGGCAGATTTTCTTAAAAGGAACTTCATTAGTATAGCCACAGACGGAGCCGCTGTCCTTACCGGTAGGCATACAGGACTCATTGAAAAACTTAAACAAGACTTCCCTCAACTGCAGGGTGTGCATTGCCTGGCACACCGATTAGAATTAGCTGTTAATGACTCTTTGGAGGTTGTGGCAGGGTGCAATCATTTTGAAATTTTCATTTCAAAGCTTCATAGTTTGTACCACCAATCCACGAAAAATGCAAGGGAACTTGAGAAAGCTGCTGTAGAGCTCAACATGCAGATTATAAAAATCGGCAAAGTCCTCACCATAAGGTGGGTGGCAAGCAGTTTCCGGACTGTTAAAGCTGTGGTGAAGGGATTTCCCTGTGTTGGCACAGCACTTTAGAATGGCCAGCGAAGATGACTCGCGTAACGGTGTGGAGAGGGCCAAGTATGGTGGCCTACTCAAGCATCTGATATCCACTGGTTTCCTCTCCGATTTGGCAGTAATGAAAGATGTGCTACGTGAACTGCAGGGGCTCTCCTTGAGACTACAGAGAAGGGACACGTCTCTGGTGGATGCCAGCAGGCATGTTAACCAAACCATTGAGGTACTGTCTGCCATGAAAGAAGATGCAGGTAAAACAGAATCCAAGATTCACGCAGGCATAACAAGTGGTCAGTTCAAAGGCGTTGTGCTCAGGGAAACGCAGCCTAAGATCAACAAGCCCCAGTTTTATCAGTCCATCCTTGATAATCTCAGAAAACGTCTTCCTGACAGTGAACTTATTGCCATGCATAAGCCTTTCGATCAGCACTTCTGGCCTGCAGAGAGGTCAGACCCAATGCTATTTGGAGAGCGCGAAGTGGGGAGATTCGCAAAACTCCTTGGTGAATCCTCTACCGAGGCTATCGAGGAATTCCGAGATTGGAAGCTTCAAGGTTCTCAGGGGAAGACTCTTAATAAACTTATTGTTGCATGCCACACCGTACTCCCGACCTCAGCAGAGTGTGAGAGGGGTTTCTCGGCTTGCAATGACACAGATGATAAAACTAGGAACGGACTGCATGCCCCGAGCCTCTCTGCCCTGTTGTTCATAGACTTGAATGGACCTCCCATAGAGAAATTTAACCCCGTGCCATTTGTCCAGTCATGGATTAAGAGTGGACACCGGACATCAGCATCATGGATTCCTGGACGCAGGCCCCACCCAGCTGAGAGTAGGGCAGTTTGGTCTGTTTTGTCTCCGTAAAGCGTGTGCATATGTTTAAGACTGCAGGGTTTCATGCTCTTTGGATAATGAGTCCTCTTGTATTGTACAAAAATAATAAGAAAAGGAATTCTACTGCACCTAACACATTCTGGCATGACTTTTATCATTGGGTATATTTAGGAAAATAATGCCCCCTTGAAAAAACTTTTGTGTGAAATGTACAGTGCCTCATAGTTTGTTTCAATCAAGGTTTACATGAAATATTTTTTTTGGTTTATTACAGCTCAGGTTTTATTTTTGTACCACTTTATTTTGAGAAAAATGGAAGGTGAGCATTATAATCCCTTAGGAAAATGGTCTGCACACTTCTACAGTTATTACAGTAGGTCAAAGTTGAAGCAGGAAGTCGGTTTGTAATCACTGAGTTTGGGGTGAATTTGGTCTATTAATTCAGGAACTGCCTCATCAAAGTCTGAGAGAGAGAGAGACTGAGGCAACAGCATCCACTCAGAGCAAAGCCACCAAACTTTCTGCCAGTTAGTGCATTTTACCTGTGTATAAGTTAAAGACTACATGCATTATTGTGTTTGACACTGAGGATATCTGAGATGATGGTCTGGTTCAAATGAGTTACGTTTACTTTTATTTCATTGTGAAATTGAGAATTACACTCAGACTAAATTGTTTAGTCTATTTATTTGTATTGCGAAATTGAAATGAAATATGGACTTATTATAATTACAATCATTAATATGTTGAAATTAATTAAAAGGAATCTATTTCTGTAAAAAAACTCTCTGTCTGTTGTGTGCGTATGTGAAATTATAGCATAGACCTACCATGCGCATGTACTGCGCAAAAGCGCCACTCGCGCCTAGGCTATTTAATTGTATAGCCTTGTTAGGCTATGTGTGGGGTGTGCCAACTTTTTTTTTTATGAGATAGAGAGACCCCCTTAAAGACAAAAAGATAATTCGAGCACTGCGTCAGAGCTGCAGAAGGAGGCTATTTCCCGCATACCCTCCAGGTTTTTTACTCCTGCTTTTTTCCCACACCGGAAAAGACGAGCGGGTTGAGACCCATTTTGGACCTGTCTCAATTCAGCCGGTGCATTATGAAGCGCCCAGTCCACATGCTGAATATCAGACAAGTGCTGGACTGTGTACGCGTGTTGGGAGCAGATCTATGGTCGCGCAGTTGTAATATACAGTAACTGCGGACGTAATAGAGGCCCATGCAGGGCACAAGGGCGCTAAAGAAATCTTCACGACTGCGCGTGCGCAAAGGGATAAACCCAAAAGCAACAGCTCTTAGAGGGTATGCCTATACTCATAGAATCTGGAGTTACAATACGTCACTATCGTGATCGTGCCTTTGCAATTTAAGCTCCAACCCTTTGGAATCTTCTCCCCCATTCTGTAAGGTCTGCTGAATCTTCGGAGAGTTTTAAGCGTCTTTTAAAAACCCACCTTTATACACTAGCCTTCCTGTAAAGGCCTTGCTGCTGTATTATTTTTTCATATGTATTGCGCATGTGTGTGAAGCACTTAGTAACTGGAGGATTTTAAAAAGTGCTATAAATAAAGATTTACTTACTTACAATTCCGTACAAAAAATACAAGCTTGGTAAACGGACTGTATTTATATAGCGCTTTTCTAGTCTTAACGACTACTCAAAGCGCGTTTGGATAGTACAGGAACCATTCACACACTGAGGCCAAGGCTGCCATACAAGGGGCCACCTGCTCCTCAGATAAACATTCACACTCATTTAGACTCCAATAGCACAGCATCGGGACATTTTGACATGGGACTGCAGGGCCGGGGATCAAACCAACGACCATCCAATTGGCAGACGAATGCTCTACCACCTGAGCCACAGCCGCACCATGCGTGGTCAAAGACTTTAAGTCAGTGTTTCTCAACGGGGGCGTTCAGAAGATGATGGGGGGTGCTGGAAGCAATATTTTGGAAAGGGGGGCGTTGAGGTGCCCTTGGGGGGCGTTTGTTTGAAGGCTAGTTTAAACCAAAGATTCACAATAACAATACATTTTTACACTTTAAACTACTTGAAAAAAACTGGTGGTTTGCAACATTAAAACCTGTCAGTTCACGGCACTGCAACTGGACGAAACGGTGTATCATAACTAAACTCTTCTCATCTGTGCTTCTGTTAGCTTTGTTTGGCGCAGCTCCGCGCTGCCTTAACGGAAACGGGACGTCAGAGCATCATCTGAAATGAGCTCTGTACTTCAGCGTGAAGCTGCGTTCAGATAAAAAAATAAAAAATAAAAAGCAATCGCCGCAGGGTGGTGTGATGTCCTGTTGTGTTCTTTAACCCCCCAATGTAGCACAAGTAGACTTTATATTTCACAGTAACAGTTTTTCGTCAGATCATTTATAGAACACAATGTTTCTTACTGCACCTGAAGGCAGCTTCATTTCACAGAGAACGAGAGAAAGAAAAGAGACGAGCGAGAGACATCGACTGTGCTTTGTTGTTTGTCAAACATTTAGCTGTTCTCCCAACTCCCGGGCAGTTCAGGGCTTGTGTTTGGTGTTTTAAAACGTTCTTGTGGAAGCGATAGAGGCAGTGATGTAACTGTTTACTGTACGGGACTCTCACACCTCCTCAAAACGCAGCGCAATGTGGGGTCGCATTTCTCCAAACGTTTTTTTTATGCTATTTACTCACAAGACAGGCGATAGCAAACCTATACTCTTCTAAGCATCAACAAAGGGCTCTCACTAACTTTCAAAGGTTGTAAACTTATTTCCATTCGGCAGTAAATCCTTCTGCTTTTACCCCTTGATAAGAGCCAGCTTGTTTTCCGTTGGAACAATTTGATTATAGATTTAGATTTGAATGAAAAATTGATTTGAATGTT
Organism: Sander lucioperca; assembly: GCF_008315115.2. NCBI lineage: Eukaryota > Metazoa > Chordata > Actinopteri > Perciformes > Percidae > Sander > Sander lucioperca. The sequence goes on along the minus strand of NC_050178.1, from coordinate 26,044,316 downwards.
AAATTGCTAGCTGTTTCTAATTGGCTACTGTTAGTGTTTGTAATACCTAATTAAAGTTTGAATGTTACATATCTAGTCATTCTGATTGGCTGCTGTTACCTAATTTAAATTGAATGTCAAATGGTTGCCTTTTTTAAACACCTGTAAATATAATTTCTATTCACATGACTTTTTTGATCTCTGGGAAACTAATACATGTGTTGTCTGTCATTCAATGATATGATTTTTCTGATTATTTTTGATAACAATAGTGACAACAGTAAAAAGGCCTAATATTAGGGCGTAATCATTAATATTCGGGGCAATTAGCCTACATCTTATTTGATGGGGGGCAGTTAGGGACCTGGATAATGGATAGGGGGGCGCTGGCACAAAAAAGGTTGAGAACCACTGCTTAAAGTGAACATGTTTCACTAATGTTTTTTTTTTGGTTCATTTTTTAGTCTTTACTTTTATCTTGACAATTGATGCTCTTTGTTTTCCGTTTCCATATCTTCTTTTTTCTCTTTCTTTTCGCTGCAAATGTTGTTTGCCACAAGCTTATATGCAGTACACTAGGTCTGGCGGAAGTGCAGATGGGAATGAACAGAGCGAGTAAAATAAAAAAAAGACTGTGTTCTGCTAATCCTTGTCTCATTTGTGGTCTGAAGTTCATCACATTCAGTGTCATATCGCTGTTCTCCAAGATGCTGTAGCTGCAATCAGATTGCCATGGTTATGTATTACGTCCAACTATTATCCACAAACCATGTCCTTTTTCTAGAAGGAAAAAGAATTATGACCAAGAAAGTCATAAAAAAAATCATGTCCAGGCACTCAATGTTGGTTACAAAAAAGATAAAAAAGGACTTGTTTTTAGGCAACTGGGTAGCTCACCTGGTAGAGCAGGCGCCCATATATGGAGGTTTACTCCTCGACGCAGCAGCCGCAGGTTCGACCCCTTTGCTGCATGTCATTCCCCTTTCATGTCTTCAGCTGTCCTATATAAATAAAGGCCTAAAATGCCCCCCCCAAAAAAAACGTTAACTGTTAAACATAAAGTAACACTGGCTGGAGCGGGGCTTTAATTATTAAAACAACAAATTCGATTTTTTAACATTTGGTTATCCATTTTTCTTAACCCACAATGATCCGACATTATTATGGCAGCTGAGAGACAAAGCAGGAAAGGTACCCTGAATGAAAATCACTATGCAGTTAGCTACTATAATGGCCATTCCAGGTGGCTCCTTTCTGTGCTTACTTTGGGACGGATTAAGAGACAAGCGTGTAAGAATTATGTTTTTTTGGAAAGCTATAGTAAGCTTATGTAGCTTGCATTGATATATGTTCTTTGTAGTCCTCATTTGCCGGAATCTCTACAACGGAGGTGAAGAGTGTGACATTAGGACGAACCATAGAGTCACAATAGCCACATCTATGGAAAAATACGCCAGGTTGAAATATGCCCTACTCATCCTTAGCACACCCACACAGGGGTTTCACTTATGTGTTTGATTAGACCTTTTCTGAGGACTGTGTGGGCTTGTAGTGTGGGCGTGTGTGGACAATGCTCAATTGACAGTTCACTGTTCAACCTGTCTCATTTTAACCCTTGTGTTGACAACACAAGGGTTATGTGATAAGTAATACACCTGACCACTGTTTAATGATTCAACCTTTGAGTTTTATCTTAGAGACCATTAGTGCCAAACCTTTGAATGCATCTCATTATGTAGGTGCTTGCATTTTTTTTTTAGGTACTCTTTAGTATTGTAGTAACTTTCTCAGAAATGTGCAGTGCTGAAGTTCCCAATGACAGTGACCAATCAGCTGTAGATGAATTCACAATTTTCTGGCTCGAGACCATGTAACCTTTAACCAACCGTCTTAATATACCAATATGCATAATCATAACCATAAAATTCACTGTATTTCAAAGTCAAATTTGTTTGCCTCCCAAACTGACTTTTTTAACAACAGAATACGTTCTGTAAAATTAAAGTTGTGGCTGTTTAAATCTCTCTACAACTGAATCTCATTTTGTCTACATGTGGTTCATCTGAGGTACAACAAGTACGTAGTCAAGTACAAGGACATTAAGCAGAGAGGACATTTGGACCTGCTGTAATCTCTGTGTCCAGGAGATAGACAGCAGTGAGCAGAGTGACTGCTCTGGGAGAGGAGGGGATTACTGATTAGTGTGTGTGTGTGCGTGTGTGTGTGTGTGTGTGTGTGTGTGTGTGTGTGTGCGTGCGTGTCTGAGTGTGAGAGAGAGAGAGAGGGAAAGAGAGATAGAAAAGAGTCACTTTATCTGTCCTCTTAGGCTAATATGTTAGAATGCAGTTCGTTACAATAGGAAATTAAATGTGTAAATTGTATAACAGCTTATATAATTGTGGCAACCCATATCCAGTTATTGTTTATGGCAGTGAGATAATATCACTAAAATCACTACTACCATATGTCATCGTGTCAATGGTAATGTGGCAGCATTTTGTTATAAAACCACTTTGTTGTAGTATTGCTGCAATGGGGATTAGAAATGTAGTGGCTGCCAAGTGATACAATGTTGTAAGTAAAGGGAGCATAAGGTATGTTTTGTGAGAAACAACAACTTTTTTTAAAGGCACCTGCAAGTTATTTGTTCCTAGTTAGGGCCCGAGTGCCAAAACTATAGGTGCTATACTTTAACGAACTACTCTGAGAGATTTCATCCGATCAACTTCAAATTCGGTCTGTGTCATCTAAAGACCTCAACGATGAAAAGTTATTAAAAACAAAACTTTTCATCCAACAGTGTGGGCGTGGCGTGGGGCCATTTTGAGCATTTATCAATGAACAAAGAAGTTGTTGTAACTTAAGTGTACATTGTCATATCTGCCCAAAATTTCCCGTGATCAACAACAGCAGAGACTTCCTTTTTGGTTGGTGATAGTTTGACCCGCCCCCTATGCTTTAGCCATGCCCCCTTTCACAGCTAAATAACTGTATGACGTAGACTATTGTGTGAGATATCACTGAACTCAGCAGAGAGTTCCTTTTTCATTGGTGACGGTTTGCGATGTCCAACGGTCGCGCAAATACATGGGCGCATGAAGCATCGTCCGCCAGTAACCCCAACGCGCAAGGAGGTGCGTGGGCCCGTCCAACGCTGTTTGCAGCTTTAATTTTTTTTTTTTTTACAGATGCCAGTTAAATAAATAAAATGGATGTGTGTCCCTTAATTAAAGCACCACATTGAGTGTAATTCCACAGGATCATGTCTAAGAGCCAGAAGTCATGTATGTAAATGATACATATGTAATTTAAGATCAGGCTCATTTTAGTGGCAATAATAGTAATTGTAACATAGCTATAGTTTCAGTAATGTGGTAGATGATAAAAATCCCATAGGAAAAATCTGTTGCTTATCTGTTTATTGTGCTTATCTGTTCATTCTGATCTTGTGAGACTAACTGGTAGTGATGTCCAAATGAAGCCTCAATCAACTATTAGTTGCATTTGTTGACCTAACTGGATGGCACTCTTGGTTTAAAGAAAAAGGCTCAAGGATGGCAATTCAGTGTTCTTTCAACCCTTTGTTGAACAGAGAGTGCCATCCATTGGGTGAAGAAAACTAAATAAAATGCTTCATGAAGCTTCACTTGGACATCACTATTAACTGGAATTTCTCTTTTTTTAATCATTCTGTGCTCATTTGTGTCTGAGTTACACATAAGGGTCCCTTAAGAGCAATACAGAGATGTATAAGGGATGAATAATTAGAAATCTCTGAGACAAATTAAGTTCAATTGAGATAATCATTAAAGCAATATTTGAGAAGTAGGAAAAGCAGAGGAGATATCATCATTGTATAACCCCTGGTCTTATTCATGTCTTATTTCAATTTTTTTTTTATATGGGAATGGTTTTACACATAAATGTCAGGTCAAATCAACAATTTTACATATTCACGGAACATTTTCAGTTGTAAAAGTAAAAATATACTTTCATTAAAAAAAAATCTCTTCATATATTCATATATATTTTCATTTTTTTCTCAATTATCATACAAAGATATTCAAAATAATGCATTTTGATACTACCAGTGGGAGACACAAATAAAAAAAAAATTCAAATCTTACACATTGGGCGTGCATTTTTTTAGTTGTAGTATTTTAATTTTAAGTCTGTTGACTGTAAGCAGATTATGAATACATTTTATCATTAAAAATGATAAATGAATAAAAAATGATAAATGAAAAAAAAGTAGTCCATGCACTCGTTACTTTAAAGGTAATTATTGTTATTCCTTATTTTCACTGCTCCAATAAGTCCCTTAAGACTCTCTATTTACACACAACCATGTTGGCTGACTTGCGACAAATGCTGGTTGAAGAATGGGATGCCATCCCACAGCAGTGTGTGACCAGGCTGGTGGCCAGCATGTGGAGGAGGTGCCAGGCTGTTGTAGCTATATATGGTTCTTCCACACGCTACTGAGGCTCCTGTTTGTGAAATTAATAAAGTGTTAAATTGCCAATATGTCTTGTTTCTTCAAACTTCAATCATCTAATCCACTGTGGTGCCTTAAATAGTAATGCTGTGATGCTGTATGAAGAGGAATCCGCCACCAAACACCAAACGAGTCAATGGCAGAATAAGCTGTTTGGCATTGGCAAAGAAGATTTGGCAAATTTTTCATGGGCACAACCCACATACTCAGCGCTGCTGCTCATTCCACAAATGCATGTTCCTTACAAATGGGGCACCATTTCACCAAAGGGATCTAAACAGGCTTTCCAACGGTATATAAGATTTATTGCCAAAAAGCATTGTTACCACAGAGAAATAATCTAACAAACACAAATTTCCTTACTTTTTGTGCTAAGTTTATAAAGTGTCCTGACATAACGTCTGTTATGATTTGACATAACAAATTGAAATTGAAAATTGAAATTAGTTCCCATTTTTGGGTTACTTCATGCAAGGGCACTCATCCTGTTACATTTTTAATTCTTATGCATTTTAAACAGCCACGCCTTCATGCAAATTGCCTCCACTTAATGGGTTTCACTGCAAGCTACAATGTCAGTTTGGTTGTTGACTTCTCTGCATAACTTATTAATAGGAAAATGAAGCTGAGTGGCTCTGTTGACCTTTGGCATTTAAAATGAAGCTACACAAACACTATACACACACTGCCATGCAAAGATGCAACAAAAGTTGTGTGTGCACACAGAAACAGGGACACAACCTTTAGCCCTTACATGATCATTAATTATGAATTACAAAAAGTGCAACTATGAGAGATGCTTCCAAGAACCGTGTTCATTGCTGAGGTTACTTGCTGACTATTGCTGAAACTAATTGTAAAATTGATTTATCAAATATTTATTTGGGCAATAAAATGTCAAAGAAATTGTCAAAAATATGCGTAACAAGCATAATTTGAAGCAGACCTCTTTAAATGATTTGTTTTGTCTAATAGTCCAAAACCCATAACAATATGCATGTAACAATATGCATTAGACAATGAAAGACAAAGAAAATGCACATCCTTGCATTTTAGAAGCTGGAACAAGGCAATGTTTCCAACTTGCAGCAATACATCTAGCTCCGCCCCACCCTCACACCAATTTACTGTCGAGCTCAATGTCGACATTCTCACCTGTCAACTCCAAAGATCTGGAAGGAGTAATTCAGTGCCAAAAGTCTTATGTAGCTCAGCGTAAATTCTTTCAGGAAGACCTAACAATAATCAGTCTCTCCTAAAGCGAATCAGCGCTTGAGGCGCTCTTCTTCTGATAATCCAATCAGGAAAGGCCAAAGATTTCATAGGCCAATCACAGCGTCTCAACACGTTTAAAAGCGCTTTCTCTCCCTGTGCTATCAGCTGTCATTTCAGAAAGGCGTCGTGTTGACAGTCTTGCCATGTCGGATTTTGAGTCTGATCCCGCATCGGAACCAGGTCCAGATTTCTTCTCATCGCCGGCGGCAATTCCAGCTTCTTCGGACGCCGTCCGCAGGAGCTCTCGCCTGGCCTTTCTGCCTGGTGCCGTTTCGGCCGGCGCGGCGTCGGAAAGGATCATCCTGCAGCTTCGGGATCGAGGCATCGCGGCGGCCCCGGGCTTATCTTCTCCGGAGCTCCGCGAGCTAGCTGCTCAGGTCGGATGCATCTTGCCGGTTCCCCCGCCTCCTGCTCCCGCGGTGGCTCGCGGTTGGAAGCGGTCTGCGAAGGCGGACGCCCCTCCTCGTGCCCCGCCGAAGAGGCGCGGTGCGGGTTCCCTCAGCTTGGCGGCTGCTGCGGCCGTGCCGAGTGGGTCATCTGACCCGGCTCTGATTCTCGGTTCTCTTCAATCCCTGGCCGGCTCTCTTCAGTCCATGGACGCAAGGCTGCAGTCCATTGAATGCTCGCCCGCTTTCCTCGGGTCCTCCACCGCCGCCACCGCTGTGGCCTCCGTGTCTCTGCCGGCGCACGGTTTTTCTCAGCCGGCCCCTACAGCCCCCGGAGAAGCCGACTTTTCCCTGGCCACTTCTGCTTCGACCCCGTTCGTAGGTAGGCCATATATTCCCGCTGCTGCCAACATTTCTGGGCACTTGCGGGCGAAAATCCTGCAGGGCAAGGATGTCAACCTGGTGAGCCTAATTCTGCCTTCCCCGGAATTTCAGCAGTGTTTAAGTCCGCGGATCCCAGGTTATGCAAGGAGCTATCCATCGGGCAGTTCTTGGTGGCTTTCGGGTTGTTTCGGGACGTTATTTGCTCTGTGTAGGAGGCCGGAACTGGACTCCTACTTAGCGCTAATCGGGGATCTGAATTTGAAGTATGGAAGGAATGTGTTCTTCCAATAACACAAGGCGTTCTCCAGCAAGGCTGCGTTAGTAGTTATAGTACACCTCGCGCGCGTGCGTGACTGTTACGCGCATAGGTTTCAAGGTTGGGGGTGTCTGATTTGGCGCGTAGTGACGTTGTCATAGCAACCGTAAACTGCGTGCAAATCTCGCGGTCATGACGTTGTCATCTTTTTCATTTTAACTCCTTTGAGGAAAAGCAAGAGGAAAGAGTCATACCGTCATGTCTACAGTGGGTAAGTAGCTTTTAAAAAGCATATATCCTGTTTAAACCTATTCTAAGATAAGCCAGTCATACATTCATGAATTAAAAAAAGTTTTTTTTTTTGTTGTATGTATTTTTATATAGTTTGCTTCATTAGGTAATTCCACAAGGAGCAATGTTGCCGTGAGATTTGATGATACACTTATTCAGCGAGGTAAAAACTTTGATATAGTTCAATTCATTTCAGTATAATTTGATTGTGTGGCTATGGTTGTTTTCATGCATTTTATTGTGTTGTTTCGTTTTTTTTTATTTAAAAAAGATGTGGAGGCACCATTGACGGATCAAACACGCGGTTTCTTAAATCAACCTGGGTATCTGTTGGGAAATATAAAGCCTTATCATCCTGAGAGCAATAAGAAAGCTGAAAACAGGTATTTTGTGGTCCAATTATCTATTTTCAGCATGTGGAATTATCACTTTAATTTATCCATGTGTTTTTTTTGTTGTTTTTTTTGTTTTTTTTTAGTTAGCTAATATTCTAATCATTGTTTTTTGTGTGTAGGACGCCTAGCCCCCAAGAACAAAGGGTCCGAAAGGGCGAGGGCTTTTCACTAGATCACTGTGCGGAACTCCATTGCAACGAGGAACGGACAGTTACATCATTAAATAGATATCATGATGTAGGTATTGTCATCAAACCAAACCGACTAAGTAGGAAGTATAGGAAGAGGAGTAATCTGGTGAGTTGGAAAGAAAATGTAAAAATAGGGGCATTGTATTTTTAAAAAGGTTGTCTTCTCATAATGCTACGTTGTGTTTTCAGACATCAGAGTCAAACCGGGGAGCTTTCCCGCCCAAAAGATCCCGCCCGGTCTTTGTTCAAGCTGATCCACCCTTGAGCGTGATATTAAAGGGACATAACAGCGGTATAGAGGTAAGAGCTCTTCTGCATCTAACAGAATATATATATTTAGCCATTGTGTTGGAAATCTCTTTATCTATGTATATTGTTAAAAAACTGTTTTTTCTCTCTGTTACAGCAGACAAAGCCAGTAACACCTTTGCTGAGCCAGCATCCGTTGGTCGCGGGGGTAGTCACACCTCCTCGCCAAGATGTTGATCTGCGAAATATCGATTTATCCAATATTGATAGCGTACCAGAACAAATACACAGCACTCTAACAGGGTTAATTGACAGGGTCTTAGACACTGCAACACAGGACAGTGTTTTAAATGTAGAGTTGAGGGGTGCCGCTTTAGCTGCCCCCATCCAAACAGTGTTGACCTCAAACGATGAATATAATGCAGACACATTTCTGGAAGAAATTGCAAACGCCATGCAAAGTAACGACACCTCATTGACCGATGACCGTTTAGAATTCATTGTGACAATAGCACGCAATATGTCAGGTGGGAATGGTCGGCGAAAACTGGGGAGTGTATGCTACGATGAAATACTCTCTGCAAAAGGTAACGCGCTATATAACCCAATGAATAGAGATGACAATGAGAATCTATGTTTTGCTCTCTGTCTGGCTCATTACGTAGACTCGAGGATGACTGAAAGTGAGAAGATAGATTATGCAAAGCAGCTACATAGGGATGTGGGGCTTGAATGTACGCATAAGGTATCGTTCTCCGATGTTGACAGATTTCAGAAACATTTGAATATGAAAATTGTAATATTCCATCATGCGGCCGGTCGTAAAAAACCAGAGATCTTCAAAACACATGATGAACAGCATGTGAAAACAGCATTGTTGTATCTACATAGCGATCATTTCTATCTCATTGTAAACAAAACTTCCTTTTTTGGAGCTAAGTACATGTGCGATGCGTGCTACAAAACCTACGACAACCCCTTGGACCACCGCTGTAGTCTGAGGTGTAATGTCTGTCTCACACCTTGTATACCGGGGAAAACTATTAGGTGCGGCGACTGTAAACGCATATGTAAGTCGAAACAATGCTTTGACAGACATAAAGTGCCCGGTGTGAAACATCGTCTTATACCGTGCGACAGACTCAAATATTGCGATGCATGTCACCTGACTTACCGCGCAACGAAAAAAAAAACACGTTTGTAGACTGCCGAAATGCCCCCATTGTGGAGAACATGTAGTTGACGCAACGCATGAATGCTATATACAACCTGTCCAAGTCGCAGAAAGTAGCGATAAGTACATCTTTTATGATTTCGAGACAAGATACCATGAGGGTCGTCATGAGGCCAATTTTGTATGTGCTATGGACATGAAAGGCGAAAAAAACTGCTTTGAAACGACAAAATGTGTGGGGTTATTTGTCAATTATTACAGAAAGAAGAAATATAAAGGTTACACCTTTATCGCTCACAATGCATCAGGTCCCCAAAGACACAGTGGCACTAACCTATGAGGGCGCGTACGTTAGGCAAAACAAGGCGTATTCAGACATCTCAATACAGTGGCTTCAATATGTAGCATACAAAGACAACATCAGCATCCAACACGCTCTTAACAGAGGTGAAAAGGCCTTTGGCCCCTTCTTTGTCGACGGGTACTGCGCTGCCACAAACACTTGTTATGAGTTTAACCTTCTTCCACGGCTGTAATAAGTGCTATGGTCAGGCCGAAATCAACCCTATCACAAGAGAAAAAAAAACACATGGCGAGTTACTCAGAGAGTTCCATGACAGAGTGTCAACGCTAGAGACTGTTTATGGGGTGGCGGTTGTTGTGATGTGGGAATGTGAATGGAAAAGTCAGCTGTGCAATGATCCAGACGTTAAGGGTTTCATATCAACATATGAAAAGCCAGAACGTCTCAATCCTCGTGAAGCTCTCTTTGGCGGTCGCACGAACGCAATAAAGCTGTATCACAAGGCAGAAGGTGATGAGAAAATCAGATACTATGACTTTACAAGCCTGTACCCCACTGTCCAAGCAAAACGAGACTACCCCATCGGTCACCCTCAAATAATCCACAGTGATTTTGACGACATAAAAACATACTTTGGTATTGTGAAATGTACTGTGGCTCCCCCTAGAGGACTGTATCATCCAGTTCTCCCCTATCGTAGTCACGGTAAGCTGATGTTCCCTCTGTGTGCTACCTGTGCCGATCAGTTGAATCAGACAGACCGCTGTGACCACACTGACCGTGAGAGACAGATGTCTGGAGTGTGGGTGTCGTTTGAATTACTGAAAGCACTGGAGAAAGGCTATATACTAGTCAACATCGTAGAGGTATGGCATTTTCCAGAAAAATCTGATCAGCTTTTTAAAGGCTATGTTAAGACATTCCTCAAGCGGAAGCAGGAGTCTTCCGGATATCCAGGGCATATACAGACGGAAGATGAGAAAGAAAAGTACATAGAAGACTACTATGTCCACGAAGGCATACATCTTGACCCTGACAAAATAACCGTTAACAAAGCAGTCAGAAGCATTCAAAAACTTTTGCTTAACAGCCTCTGGGGTCGCTTTGCGATGCGTAACAACATGACGTCTGCGGAGGTCATAACAGACCCAGAACGCTTCACACAACTCATGTTCAGCGATGCTATTGACATTCGTCACTTCTCATTTATTTCACCAGAGGTCGCTATTGTTCAGTGGCGTCATACAGAGAGTCAAGCCTCCAGAGTGAAAGATGTGAACGTTTTTATTGGTGCTATGACTAGTGCCTACGCGCGCATGGAGTTATATGACTTGCTGGATAAGCTGCAAGACAGAATTCTCTACTGTGACACTGACAGCATCATCTTCACAACCAGAAAAGATGAATGGGTACCCCCTCTGGGGCCATATCATGCGCAGGTATGTGGGGCTCCTACAGAGGACTATATAACAGAGTTTGTTTCTGGGGGGCCGAAATGCTATGCTTATCGAACAGCTCAAGGACGTACCCAGGTAAAGTGCAAAGGCGTAACTCTCATTTCAAAAAACGCCCAAGTGGTTACACATGAGTCATTAATAGGTCTGGTACAGGCATTTGTGGCCAATCGTCAATCCACAGAGCATCTGATGACTAGTGCATTCACCATAAAACGTGACAAAAAACAGTTTCATCTCAAGCACTGTAGCCAAGAAAGTGAGGGTCGTTTACGATAAACGGCTTGTGCTCAGCGACTACACAACCCTCCCCTATGGCTACTAATAATAATCAGCTGATTGTAGGATTTGATGGACGGCTTCAACATCCATTCAGCGCAGTTGTTAGTGGTCCATCGAACTGTGGAAAAACGTATTTTGTCAAAGATCTCATTGAAAATTCAGCAACAGTAATATCGCACAATATCGATAACATAGTATACATTTATTCGTGCTGGCAACCAATATATGACCAGTTGCTTAAAACAGTGAATATACATTTTGTGGAAGGCATCCCTGACTCACTCTGCGACGACGCACTTCTTCCTCCTACTAAGAATAATCTGCTAATAGTTGATGACCTTATGAACGAGGCCAGTGGTAATCTAGAGGTACAAAACGTCTTTACAAAGTATGTTCACCACAGAAACCTTAGCTGTATATACCTAGTGCAGAATCTGTTTATTCAAGACAAGGCCAGTCGTACAATCAGTTTGAACACAAACTATATGATATTATTTAAAAATCCTAGAGATCAAATTCAGACGAGTTTAATAGGCCGTCAGATGTTCCCCGGAAATAATACATTTTTTTTAGAGGCGTTTAAGGATGCAACAAGCTTGCCCTACGGCTATCTCCTGATAGATTATAAATCCAAAACTCCAGATAATTTACGACTCAGAACAGCTCTGACATCGTCACCGCAGGTCGTATACGTCCCAAGAAGACAGAAAGTGTAACAATGTCAGTCCGGATGCAACGCAATTTCACACTGCTTGACCTACTTCATAAGGCAACACCCCGAGCTAGAGGCGTCATCGTGCGCAACTCCAGTCCAGATTTTATTAATGCACTGTGCGAGATAGCTCTGAACGTATTAAGAGGTAATATACCTCTGTCTAACAGTCAGTACAAATTGTTGAAAAAGAACAAGAAGGTAATCAGGCTAATAGCAGATAAAAAAGTCAAACATTTAAAAAAAAAAAAAAAAATTACTCAAACAGGCGGCTTTCTACTACCCCTATTGGGGGCTGCAATCCCTTTCATCGCTAGTCTCATCAATAGGAATTGACATGGAACACACTCAGAAAATGTTTCTGGTGCCTCAGCAACAATTAGCGGCATTACAGCAGCATCAGACCTCAGACACTTCTTTGCGGCAGTCTGTCCAAAATGAATTGGACAGAGCCATGAGCGATATATTGAACCAGTCTGACATTGACGTATATGAAAAAGCCAAAAGATATTCAAGTGTCTTGCAGAAGTATTTATCCCTGGTAAAACAGGGAGATCGGGAAAAAAATATAATCACGTTATCCCTCCCCAGCGACGCATCAAAGGCTGAAGCCACAAATGATGTGTCACAAGACGCAAACGTAGAAGACGATATGATAAGATCAGAAGTATTGGCACACATGCCCCCCAGGAATAAACGCAACGCCGAATACATAATCGCCTATTTATCCCGTAATAACGACCAGATATCGTGGACAAATAATGGGGAAATCGTTATTGAAGATAAGCCTGTGGCAGGGAGTCATCTGTACGATTTACTGAAAAGTGTAACAACACATAATAATGTTTCAGAACATTCGAGACCTGCAGGATGGAATGTCTTTTTAAAGTCACTGGCGCACTTGAACATACCTCTATCCGTAATTCCAAACGCAGCTGTACGTCGTGCTATTGGTGAATTTAAAACAGGGACCCCTGCGGTTGCTAATCGACACACATAATAACGACACAATAATCACACATCGACTGATACACGTTCACCAGTCATGTTCACACCTAGGTCGGTACGTATTGGCACCCCTCTTAGACAGCCTTCCTTGACAAGCGCCAACTCACCGCGCACACCTAGAGCCGTACGCATTGACTCACCCTTGATTAGTTCACGCTGGGCTAGTTTTTGATTATTTTGTTTATTTTCAAGTTGATCAGACATTAATCGCTTTTTTCTATTTTTTCCAATTGTACATATTGTTTTATTTTTCTTTTCTTTTTTACATTATTTTACATTATTTTCCTACTGACTATGAATGTGAAAATGTTTTTCCCCTACTGTGAAAACCTAAAAAGGCATTATTGAATGTAAAAACTGTGACAGTAATGAATGTGTCTCATGCTAATTTTATATTTTTTCTAACCTATTTTCTATTTTTACATCTCGGGTGTTTTTATTTGTAATACTATTTTACGTTATTTTCCTACTGACTGTGACACATAAAAATGTTTTTTTTTCCTACTGTGAAAGCCTAAAAAGGCATTATTGAATGTAAAAACTATGACAGTAATGAATGTGTCTCATGCTAATTTTATATTTTTTCTAACCTATTTTCTATTTTTACATCTCGGGTGTTTTTATTTGTAATACTAGTTTACATTATTTTCCTACTGACTGTGACACATAAAAATGTTTTTCCCCTACTGTGAAAACCTAAAAAGGCATTATTGAATGTAAAAAAAAAAACTGTGACAGTAATGAATGTGTCTCATGTTAATTTTATATTTTTTCTAACCTATTTTCTATTATTACATCTTGTTGTTTTTATTTGTAATGCTATATCACATTATTTTCCTATCGTGTGATTGTTTTTTCATGTATAGCTCTCTTTTTGAAAAGTTTGAATAAAAACTATTACAGAAATTAGGAAGACAATTATTTTTATTAGCTAAACAAGCACCATTACATACAAGACTTTTACCTATATGTTGCACATGCACATTGTACACATTTAAACTTCTGATCGTGGTACACATCGGGGTGTATTTTGTTGACAAAATGATCAACCATTGCATCATTACAGACAAGATTAGAACTGTACATGTTCAACACTTTTGTATAAGACATTTTTTTCTTCTGAATATTACATAAGAAGAACAGACAGTGCTGTCCACAGGTTGTAGAATAGTTATTTTGGAGAACTGTGTTTTGGAGACTGTGTCCGAAGCTATCAAAGAACAAGCCATGTTTGTTTTCAGTAAGGTATATAGCAAGCCAGTGCTGACCGGGTTTATTGCTTGTGTCCGTGTTTACCACCAACATTGCGGGTAGTTTACGAATGATGGTTTTCGGAAGTTGATCACATGGCATGACCCCCAAGAAATTTATTCCCCTTTTCATTCTTTTTTTAAGCACACCGGTAATCTCTATTGTATTCATGCTAGTAATGATCCAATAGCACTTGCCTTCGATTAGATATCTCGATTACAGAATCAAAAACGGCATAACAGATTAGGGTCACCGTCCGTGGGAGGGGATTTCTGAAACGTGCTTCTAATCTCACATTGCCTGTCTTAATGAGCGATACATTTCCTGCCACCATCGGCTTCAAGATTGAAACAAAACAGTGTGTAACCGTTGCCGAAATCTGATCGTGTTATGGCTAATGAACGGTCCTTCAAATGGCGACCTGTTGCCTCCACAATCTGATAATATTCACGAATATACTGTCCTCTTTGAAAATGTGGTTGAAAAGGTCGTGCGGGGTGAGGCTGTCCGTCAGCATATAGAGACATAAACTCGGTATTATAGTGTCCGAAATTAAACGGGTTACGTGCATACGAACCTGTGTATGCCTCATTATCAACTAAAGCCAAAACTACAAATTTAGGTATCTGTCCAATAAATAAATTCTCTTGGTTGCACACTCTCGTACCTGCTGGTATGGAAAATGTTTTTATGCCTACTCGGTCGATAGAATACTTGGCATTAGTATGTTGTAGCGCTCTACTGTGCGCAAGTCTAACATTTGGAGCCACCGACACTTTCTTTACAAACAGACTGGCAGACATTATTTTCACAGTGAATTGATCAATTCCTGGGGTCATTAATACAAAGTCGTCTTTTGATCTGATGAATTTCAGCGACATGTCCACACCATTTAGCAGCAGCTTTTCTTGAAAAAACAAGTCTGCATGTATTGGTGATATTAACTCCACAATACGGCTTTCACCAGTGTATGAACCTTGCTGTTCTAATCCGAGATTAGCTCCTGTGATTGATGTCTCGTCCATGTTCCCGCTCGTATCTTTACAGAACAGTCCAGCGCTGAACTGTGTATCTAGTGTTTCTTTTCCGTAGTTTAGCAAACACTCAATAATTCCCCTGTATGGGTATGTATTTGAAGATTGGGTAATTAATCTATCACCTAACATTATATCTACTTGAGAATAAAGGCTGCAGGCTGGATAGTTTATAAACCCCACATCAGCTGCATTAGCCAGCCCTGTGCCGTCAGGATTTGTAATCCTTACGCGAGTGTAAAGATATGAATCGTTAAGATCGAGGTAGTCTTCTCCACTAGCAGATATGAAAAACTCGATAGGACCACTGTCTGTTAGAGCAGACATTGGCGGAATTTCTAGAAATGTTGATTTTTCGATAGATGTCTGTGTATACGGCACGGTGAACAGATCGAGTTCTGTCTTCACACACTCTTCCAACTGATTGTGAATGAACGCCATGATTAGGCTTACTCCCCAAAAATTAATCTAGAATATGTCTTTTGCTAGGGCCAGAGAGCGTCTGGTCGGTGCTCTGCGTCTTCTGGAAGCTGGTTTCTTTTTGATGACTCTTCGTTTTTTGCTGGAGGTTTTACGTTTTTTAGACAGCGTCTGGCTACGCCCACATCCTGTTGGTTTTCTTATTAACGGCTTGCTGCTGTACACCATGAGACCATTTCCCTGCTGTCTGCTTGCTATGGTATTGCGAACATTAGAGACCACGTCCCCAATGATGCCCGTGGCTGCAGTTTTCAGATGAGGTTTGGCTAGATTAAACCCCTTTTTTAAAAGTGGGACTGCCATTCGAAACAGATTTCTGAAAACCCCCCCTAGCCCGCTGCCATATTGCGTACTGGAGCCTATGAATCCCGGCAGGTCTCCGCCGGCCTGGTTCATATAGTAGGCAGTATATCTCCCGTCATCTGAGGTGTATGCTTTGCGCATCATTTTTTTTTACAGTTGCTTCAAAGGTCTAAAATGTAATTTGACAATGACTTTTCCGTACGAGAACGGAATATGTTTATTCTGGTCGTCACGTAAATCTATTTGAATGTCCGTAATAGTTGAGCGTGACAGCGTTGTGTAATGAGGCATGTCATAACTCAGAGTGGGGATGCGTCTTGCCTCGTCAGAGATATTTATACATCGGAGAAGTGGGACATGGCTGTCACCCACTAGCTGGTAGTCCACTATGTCGCTATAAATAAATATATTATAGCGACCCGCGTGGATGTCTGCAGGTCTGGGGGCTACACATTTAACACGGGGGTTGGGATCTATTTCAAACACGGTGTCTGGAATGAAGCCAAGAATCTCGGCCAGACGGCCTGTAAACGCTAAATGATGCCCCGCACCGCCGGTAAAGTAAACCCTGTTTGTAATATTGTTGTAGCTCATGGTTATGTCTGCTGTCCCCGTACTAGACAGGCATCTCATATTATACTCTTTAACAATACTAGCCACTGAATTATAACAACCGACCGCTAGTTCTATTCGGTATGTCTGTTTAGTTTTCGTGTCAAAAATTTCAACCTCAGCATCATCTGTGCTAAAACTATTCCATATCCTAGGGTATTGAATCTCTATGAGACCTACCTCATAGGCCTGTCGGAATATTAGCGGTTTTGCCAATTTTGTTCTGAACTGCCATATCTTATTGTTCGGATAAACTAATGCCGAAGCGTTACTGGCTAGCGTAACAAAAAAACCATTCTTATTCATCGTAGCGACGCCTTTCACTACCGAATCAAAATGATTAGTTTAAGTGTATGTCATGCCAGCTTTATCTCACATCAAGTATGTCTTTTTCGGAGACCCACGAATTGAATTTATCAGGCCATCCTAACCACTTCACCAGAACCAACTTTTTACGGCCTACTTTCTTGCTATCAATTATTTTTTCTATTTTAAACATTTTGTTTTTGTCTACAATTACGGATTGTAACTCGGCCTCGTAAAATGTTCCACTCAATAACTCACCACCAGCGTCTTTTAGTATATAAACAGGCGGGGTCCTTCCTACACGTTTAGCTATTGTAAAAAATTCATCCGTAAAAGATTGATGGTAACCTTTTCGAAATACGCCCCTATGTTTTGACAACCTGACGGTCTCACCCTGTTGAAATTTAAAAGCAACAGTGTAACCCGTTCTATTACGGATAAAGTTTTGGATAAATCAGTTACACCAATTTGACTGATTATGAATATGTGTAGCTTTTGCAAATCATACAAGACATCACTACATTGTTTTTCTTTCACATACAGACTCACAGCATCTACAAGCATTGTATACATTGTCAGTATATGACACACTTTCCACATCTTGAAATTGTGTGTGATGCTTGTTATAACTGCACAAAATGTCTCCACAACACTCTCACGTCTTGTTAGCACTGATAACAACATTTGCATCAACTCAGTCCATTGCGGCTTGCTATACTGTCTTCTAACAAGATCCAACAGTTTTTCTAGTCTACACACATCAAGGATGTTTACATTACATGTACTTTGGTACTTTTCATCATCATCCACATTGTTGGCAATGGTTTTATCTAAAATACAGGATAAACGATCTATCACATATCTCCCACTGACACGGTTACCCATTGCACGTAGACAGTTCCCCATAACCACACACTGTTATTTTTTCCCCTCATATAAATCTCTCCAACAGTCTCCAATCTCACGAATTTCAGCCACTTTGATGATGTCCTCACCAATCATAGAATCATACATTTCACGTATTTTGACTGTGACATCTTCCACAGATTTCAACTCGTACAAAACAGTTTCGGCTACTCCATGGATTCTTGCACCATCAGCACGGAGATGTTTCATCGCCAGAAAGCGCTGTACTACAGGGATGAACTTATCTGTCAACAGTCTTTTCATGAGTTGCTCAAAATTTCTTACATAGAATCCCTCTGGGATGCTACCCAAACATTCATGATGTTTCTGACTCGGATGATTGATCTGACAACCGTGACACACCTCCTGCCAGTAACTGTAAAGTACAGCGTTAAGCAGATGTAGAGATGCTGTTTTAACGCTGTCTATAAACAACGCTGACACCAGACCGTCCTGTTGGTCATCCCCCACAGCGTTTGAACAAACGCCTTCAGGTGTCTGTTGTAAGACATCTGACGATGGGGGGGAGAGTGGATATGCATGGTGGTGGGGTGTGGGTGGTGTTGACTGGATCAAAAGAGAGGGGGGTAGTGGGGGTGACATATGTGGCGGCGCCAGGAAGCGTTCAGGGGTCATATATGGTGATGATGATGATGGTGACGATGAACTATTTTGTAATTAACCAGCACATAAATATACCCACCGTTTTGCTAGTCCTTGTGTCTGACGATTTTAGGTCTATAAAGCGGTCGGGGCAGGGCCAGGCAATGTTGTCCGGCGTCGTCAAAAATCAACTTTTTTCTTATGGTCTCATAAGAGCGCCTTATCTGGTCTCTTCTAATGATATAATCGACGGTATCAAACTGCTTCTTCAAAATCTCCCAATCACACCATTGTATAAAGAAGCCGTTTTTAAACCACTTGTTGCATTCATCGTGAGAAACAGGATACGGCCTTAACCTTCTCCTTTTCTCCGCATACACTGAGGAAAATATCTGCTGCTGCTATCCCACTGTGACACGTACACTATCTCTGGAAATCCAGGGTTGTCCAAGTCCTTACACACGACCTCCCTAAAAAGCTTCCAGTCTTTCACCGAGAGTGTACACTCTGTTTTAGATTTACTAGATAGCCCCACGTGCGTGTGACGTGCACGCGCAAAGGTGGGTGTACTATTACTACTTGCGTTGTATCTCGCGCGGTCCAACATCCGGGTGGACTGGTCCGTGGTGGATCTCGAGTTCCTCGTGATGCTCGTGGTTGGTGGGCAGGTCATTGCATGATCCGTCTGCGGCGCTCCGGGGCACATGGCCGCCCTTTGCCCCATGGCGGTGTTTCGCTTCTCAGCCCCCTCGCCGCGGTTCCCCGCCCGGCATGCCTTCCCGTGGACGCCAGGTTTCTCAGAATTACAATCCTCCCATTTGCAATAACCAATTGTATTTTTCTTCATGTCTGCAGCGCTTGCCGGGATGCACACCCCCGTTCGGTCTGCGGGGCGCCTCGGGCTGCCCGGCGGAAGCCTCAGCCCGACTCAAAGATATAATGACTGTTCACTCATCCACCCCATTAAATCTCCGTAATTTTGCAGATGAATTGGCTTTTCATCCTGACTCTGTGTTTGTGGATCACCTGCTCTCTGGGCTTTCTCAGGGTTTTAGAGTGGGCGTGCTCGATGTTCCTTCCGTCTCGTTCGTCGCGAGGAATCTCCTTTCTGCGGTCTCCGACCCCGCAACCGTTTCTCGGCTGCTGGCGTCGGAGGTCGATAAGGGGTACGTCATCGGTCCCTTTAGCTCGTCTCCGTTTCGCCGTTTTTTTGCTGTACGATTTTCTTCTTGTAGACCCCCCCCATGATGGCTCCGGCACGTCCCTGGGCAAACTGTGGTGCTGTTTTGGGTACCTCGGCGTCCCCCTGTCCGAGGCGAAAACCATCGGCCCCGCCACATGCCTGGAGTTTCTAGGCATTACTTTAGATTCTGTAAGCATGAAAGCGTCTCTCCCGCTCGATAAATTGTTGCGCGTTCGCAGCATCGCTGCGTCCCACTCTTCCGCCGTCTCCATCTCTAAACGTGAGTTGCTCTCCCTTCTCGGGCATCTCAATTTCACCATGCGCGTAATCCCGCAGGGGCACTCGTTTATTTCCCTAGATGATGGGTGCCGCTCCGATTTGCGTTTTTGGTCTCACCTCTTGGAGCATTGGAATGGGGTTTCCTTCTTTTATGATGAGTTGGTGCATTCTTCTGACTCTCTGCGGTTTTTCACCGACGCTGCCCCTTACGCGGGTTTTGGGGGATTTTTTCAGGACCAGTGGTTCGCAGGCCACTGGCCTCCCACTTTTTCCCAGTCTGATTCCTCAGCCCTGCATGAGATCTACCCCATTGCCGTAGCCTGCCGCGTCTGGGGGCATCACTGGAAACGCAAACGCATCTCAGTCATGTGTGATAACCAATCAGTCGTCAGTATAATCATGTCCCCGGGCATTTTAACAATGTGGCTGATGCGCTGTCTCGTTTTCACTTTCAGACTTTTCGAAGCCTCTGCCCGTCAGCCAGCCCCGTCCCGGTAGAGCTTCCCTCTCTCCAAGAGCTAGCGCTGCATTAAATCTAAACCCCTTGCAACATTATTTAGATTCTTCTAGGATGTACATGAGGAAAGGTCTAGCGGCTTCCACTCTTAAAACCTATGATTTTGCCTGGCATACTTTTTCTTTATTTTGCGTAATCATTTGTGTACCTCTCAGACCAGTTCTTGTTAAAAGTATTTGTGCCTTCATATGTTATTGTACCGATACTCGCAACTTCAAGGTGCAGTACACTCGTGGGTTGATTGCAGGTATTCAGTTTCACATAAAATGTTACAATCCATCGTTTCCTAGCCTCCTTTCTAATCAGTCTATAAAATTGCTGTTGAAAGGCGTCTCTAAAGCTCACCCTTCTTCCCCTGACCTAAGGCAGGCTATCACTCTCGGTATTCTACATCAACTAGTGTCGACACTCAGGATAGGGTTTTTTTTCCCCTTACATAGACACACTTCTGGAGTCTGTCTTCCTGTTAGCTTTCTACGCATTTCTCAGATGCGGTGAATTTGCTACTCCTTTTAAATCCTTCAACCCCGATAGTGATATCACTTTCTCTGATCTGACCTTTCACGCTAATCATTACTGCTTACATCTTAAGCATTCTAAATGCGGAGGAGCTTGCTCAGTAGTTGTCGCCCGCACAGATACATTATTTTGCCCATTTAAATCCATGTTGAATTATCTTTCAGCAAGGCCTTCTACTAACTCCCTCGCGCCTCTGTTCATTATTTCGGAGGATTGTCCCTTGTCTAAAGGGTGGTTTAAGCAACATCTGGAAGCAGTTCTCCTCAAATCTGGCATTTCACCGCAGCATTATTCAGGGCATTCATTCAGGATAGGGGCTGCAACCACGGCGGCCAATCAAGGGATGTCTCGGACCTCGCTGCAAAGGCTGGGTCGGTGGTCTTCTTCGGCTTATACTGCATATATTCGTCCTGACGTTGACGTCATCCTCACAAATCAACGATCCCTAAAGCCGTAATCCGGTAAGCTTGGTATAACCTGTGGCGGTGTTTTTATTGGACCATGGGTGGCATGTCTCACATCCATGAGCAATCGTTCATGTCGCACTAGAGATATAAGTGTAGGCCTAATGATAAAAAGAAGATGGTTTTTGTTTACTGCTACATTGCGTAAACGGCGGAGATGCCCTGTTTTCTTCATTTTTTTACCGGCCGAGAGAATAAGAGTGGACCAACGACAGAACCCTGAGGTATAGACTAAAATAAATATGGAAGCTGAGCTGCAGAAAACTGGACAACGGTGTTCACATGTTTATTCAAGGTGAGGTTATTATCAAAGATAATGCCAAGATTTTTCCAACTTGTGGCTATATTTTGGGACAGAGAGCCCAGATGTTTTGAAATACAAGCATTACTTGCGTCGGGGCCAATAATAATTACCTCAGTCTTATCTACATTTAGCTATAGAAAATTTTGTTTGAGGTCCAGGATGCACTTGTCGAGAGTATTGACTTGAGAAGGGTCATAGTGGTTAAAAAGAAAGGTACAATTGAGTGTTGTGACGCGGTCCAGTTGGTCAGTTAGGACAGAAGACAAACAACTTCTCTCAGTTAAGGTGGTTTATTCTACTTCGTTTAAGAATGCTTGATTCTGATTGGCTGGGAGGAGGGCATTAACCCGGCAGGTTGCCCGCTGACTGAGCACAGCGTCATCAAATAGTAGATCAATACGCCGCTTGTATTTTTTTTCTATCAGATATTTCAAACATGAGGTCCGTTGTAAAAATAAACCTTGTTTGAAAAAGTTTCTAAAATGTGTCGGAAATCTATCGGAGGGTCAGTCGATACATAGTTTCGCAAGCGAGATACAATGTAGCAACTACGTTATTAAACTAACGTTAGTGATCAGATGCAGCCTTGTGTGGTTGCTATAGAAACTAATTAACGTTAGCTACAGTTAATTATTCGCCGTAGTTCTAAACATTACAGTGTTTTAAAAATGGACGAATTCATTGTCAATTTTAATATATTTGGAGTAGGGAAGACATTTGAGGACTGATTAAAGAGCGACGAGGACGACAGAATGACAAAAGAAAAAGTCAAGGCCCAGGGTACCCGTTTCCGAGATCTGACAGATGAGGAGCTGCGTACAATTGAAGACGGGGCCCTTGAATCAAACACGAAAAAGGCAACTGCCTTTGCTATCAAGGTTTTCACCGAGTGGAAGAGCCACCAGAAGGATAGACTGACAGTGTGTTTGTTGTTGTCAGTTGTGTGTCTAATTAGCTACAGCTGAGCTAAAGTTATTCACTGTAGTTCCAAAGGGAACTACTTTTTGAGGGAGATGAAGAGTATACATTTAATAAGCATGCAATACGAATAAGAAAAAGCATAATTATTAAAGTATTTGACTTGTTTTATTATGTTGGCAAGCAAGAAGTAGAATAAATGGGATAATCACCTCAAGGCAGGGCAATAAACAGTTTGATATGCCCGGCTTGTGGAAGGTTACCGCCCGACACGAAGCCGTCCACAAGCCGGGCATATCAAACTATTCATTGCCCTGCCTCTCGGTGATTATCCCTTACTTATTAAAGCTGGAATAATAATAGAGCTTGTATACAAGGATCTTCCTGGTTTGAGAAGCCACAGTCAGCAGATTGCTTTTCAGTTTTTCTGTCTTTCCTCGCCCCAAAAAGAGTACCGTTCAACAGTCACATATATGTAAAATGTGCAGGCTATTGTGATTGGTTAATACAATCCGGCCGTGGTTTAGAATTTGGCACTTCCTTGTTGGTGCACAGGCTGGTCCCAAACTCTTGGCACTTGATCCATCCAGTGGTAGAGGACAACACCCTGAAAGAGAGATTTCCCGCTCTCCCTCCCCTCGGGTATTGTTCACTCGTTTACAAGGAGGAAGTCAGTTTACTAAGAGGAAGATAAACTGGTTCAAACCAGTCTGACTGCCTCCCCACCCTTAAAGGCATACTATGTAACTTTTCCCTCTTCGGTCCCCCAACAGGTTGTAAAAAATGAGGGATATCTTGCCAGTGGCCTCATGCCCGGGGGACATAAAACAAGTGGGGGGTCCGGGAATCCAGCCCCATGAGATTTTGAGTGTCATACACACATGGTTATACACTACAGAAGAATTAAGCCGATTTTGGACCTGATTCCTATCTCCCAAAAATGGTCAGCATCTGATTTTTTGATGATTCTAAAGATAATCTTGCCAAAGATCATCTTGATTGTGGTATGAGGCAGTGGCGCCGGCAGCTGTAATCCTGTACGCACTGTGCGTTAATTTTTTTCTGTGAGACATGCAATTCATCTAATCATAACAATGTGTAAATGCGCACAGGAGCAGCAGCCGACAGCAGCCTTGTATTGCTCTCTGTTCTGTTCACAGTACTAATTTTCTCATTAATTATACGTTATTTCACCAACAACCCACCACTATTAATCAGAATGTTCATATTTATGACTCGATCTGTAGATAAACTGGTTAGCTAGGATGTTGTTTGAATCGTGTGTTAACATGGACATGAATATTGCGGTTATGAGGCTTATCCCGTTTTAGGTCATATTCCGGATATGATGTTTACGTGGCACACAGAGAAATCAGCGCATTCACCTCTCTCTCTCTCTCTCTCTCTCTCTCTCTCTTACAAAACACTTAAGTGTAAAATATTTTTTTATCTGGTCATTATGATATGATAAATGTACGCTAGGAGGACTCTCATACACATGAAATATTATAAGAACAGCTGATTTCTGGCGCAGTAAACCGCTTCAGCGGGCGGCCGTTTTTTGTGCATACTATGAAATAGAATCTTGCCGGCGCCACTGGTATGAGGTAGCCTATGTTAAGAGTGTTTTTTACATCACCCAAATGTATTTTTATTATTTACAATCCAATATCCTGTTGTGAGTGTGGAACACAGAGGACGCAGTGTAGTCCTGTACCCAGGCCTGGCTTTTGTGGGAGATTTGTGCTCATATGGAGCTTACACCGCTATCAGCGGATCACGAAGGGAGAGAAAGTGTGGAGGAAATGGGGAGCCCCAACAAAGTTAACTGATACAGTGCAGGCGCGTAGTCAGTAATGGGCCAGGGCGGCACTGGCCCGCCCACTTTACTCACTGGCCCGTCCAGCCAAGTTTGATCAAAATACATTTTGTTGTGAAAAATATTCAAATGTATTAAAAAAAAAAAAAGAAAAGAAATAGTAACAGAACTAGTTGTGTGTCTTCTCTTCTGATTAAAACGAAACTGTTTAAACCATAGAATAAGGATCAAACAATTAGGAAGCCTTCGGAACGTAGGTAGTTGCTATGGTAACAACAGACTCTCCGGGCTGCCTTGAGCAGCTAACGTTAGCTAGCTGACTTTTTAGACAATGTAGGCTACCATGAATGTGTTAAGCAATGTACTGTTAAAAGTTAGGGTGACAACAATGGCTTCTCTTTAAAGTGGTATGGACAGTTTTCTTGGATGGAATACAGTGTAAATAAGGACAAGCTTTTCTGCAGCATGTGCAGACATTTCCCCAGTGGAGCTGACAGCCCATCAGCGAGAGAGGAGTGTGTTTGAGTGCTGGCCCTCACAGAGGTAACATTAAGTAAAATGTGTTTCATGCTTCTTGTGTTATTATTTAAGTTACCTAGTAACCTTCCTATTAAGTAAGACATCGTGAACACTGATGATGGCTTCTAGCTGAAACGCGTTTGTGTTTTGCCCACATTAAATAAGAAGATAACTTATCTGTGAGTGACGTAGTTTTTAGTTTTCTTTGGTCCTGTCACTGCCGTGGACTCGATACAAACAAACAATGCTTGGCTGGAAGTTTTCATTCTTTGATTTTCTTTTACTGCTGGTAGCGCATTTGCGGCTTATGATCTGACCATAGTCCTGAAGCAACAATGCTGTTATGAATGCACAAAAGATATGTTACATGTGCGATTTCTGTCTGATGTAGGCTATTCTATGTCATGCAGTATGTAAACGCATTCTCTGCTGTTTAGATTTAGTTGCCACTTTGTGCTATAAAATGGTTAATTTTATAACAGTACTGTGCAGAGCCAATGCTGCTGGTTCTGCCGGTGCAAATATATTTTAGCCTGAATAGGTTAAAATCAACAGGTTTTTGTCTATATTGTTGTGTACAAACTTTTTAGACTGAGCTTTGTTGGTTGAGCATGTTGTAGACAGTACTGCTATTGCCGTTGTAATGCAGTATATTGGAAGGTAAAATTGTAGCTGTTTTTTTCAGTTTGTCCTTTTTGCTACTTCTATGTCTTTTTGAAAATGGCCCACTCACTTTTGTACTAACCCACCCAAAATACTATTTCTGCCTACGCCAGTGATACAGTGCAGACATAGCATTAGTTAGCTCCACGGTTAGCTCACACTCACCAGCGCAACCTGGCTTCCGCAGTAGAGCCATCCATAACATTAACCATCCCAACTGTGATGCCGGTTTTGAGTCGGGACTAATTTTAGTCTGTTAAGATTCGTAAGAAAGCTTTTTTGCACACCTCTTTTTGGCGGGCAGGTGCGTAGGATATGATCAAGAGTAGCAGATCAAAAGCTTAGAGAAGAGTCCCGCACACTGACCATTACGCAAGCAATAATTTATTTAGAAAAATACAACGCTTCGGTCTCAGACCTTCATCAGGTAAATTCACACATTCACCTCAACCATAGCCTTAAATAGTTTGGTTGACTAACCAGGACCAATCAGGTCCGGCTCTTGAATGACGTCATTCATTCACAAAGTGGCACTCCCATCACGGACCGTGAACAGGAAAAGGCAGAAAAAATGCCACTCAGTACATTTAAAAACAATGGATAATCAAACAAATTTTTTGTTATAGGCTCATGATCAATGCATTGTCATTAGCCCAATATTTTTCTACTCTTAATCAGAGAGGACACAGTCCATTCAAAAGTGGATCATTACATTGGTTAAATTACATTATAACAGTCCATATGCACCTGTACAATGAACAGTTCCTGAGGATAAACTAATAAGGAAAAAAGGAAAAAACACCAACAAATAATGAAAAAACATAAAATTAGCATAACATGATATGGAGATTAAATTCATCATTAAGGCCTTTTGGCGATAGGGTCTGCAAAGTAAATATCCAATATGCCTCGCGTTTTTTTAGTAGCAAGTCGTGGTTGCCCCCACTTTTGGAAGACTGACTTGTTCAATGCCACAAAAGCGCAATGATGAGATGTCATGCTTATGATCATTAAAGTGTACCGCGACCGGGTAATCCCGGTCGTTTCTGCGAATAGAGCTCTTATGTTCGCTAATGCGTTGTTTTAACTGCCTTATGGTCTTACCTACATACACCAGGCCACATGGACACGTTAAACATGTACACTACATGAGTGGAGGCACAAGTGATGACACTCTTAATTGGAAAAATCTTGTTATTGTGGGGATGGCGAAAGTTCTGTGTCTTATAGGTGTTGTTGCACTGTGCACATCCTCCACAACGGTAGTTGCCAGTAGGTAACGGGCTTAATAATCTTTGCGAAGCTCTCCTTGGCTTATATCTCGCAAAGTCAGCGTGAACTAGAAGATCTCTGAGATTCTTCTCACGTTTGTATACGAAGAGCGGCAAGTGATTCACAACATGTGAAAGTTCAGGATCTGATTTTAGAATGTGCCAATATTTTTTTTAAAACTGGACGTATGGTAGCCTATGTGAGAGAGGAGAGTAAGTAGTGATACACGTCACAGAAAACTGTTTTTATTTTTTCTTGCTTTTCATTAGCAAGTCTGACCGAGGTTTATTCAGGGCTGTTTTGTAGGATTTGTCAACCCATTCTATTGGATAACCTCGCTGTACAAATCTGTCTTTCATGTCATTTGCTTTTTCCATATAATCCTCAGTGGTCTCACATATTCTTCTGAGTCTAAAAAATTGAGTGGGGGTGAAAAAAAGAGTGGGGTGAAAACTACTCGCCAAAAGAAGAGTGTTTTTATCAGTCTCTTTTCGATATAATGTGTTAGACAGTGAACCATTCTTTTTAAAAACCCACATGTCCAGAAAATGGATGCTCTCCTGGCTATAGTCTACTGTGAACTTGAAATTGTCATCAAAACTGTTCAGCAGGACAATAAATTCAAGTAGTTCATCGATAGTGCCTTGATATAGACAAAATACGTCATCAATGTATCTGTACCATTTCCAAATTCTGGACAAATATGTGTTTTTTTCGACATTCATGACAAAGTTTCTTTCGAAGTAACCCACAAACAAATTTGCATAATTAGGAGCACAAATAGACCCCATGCTTGTACCAGACTCCTGTAGATAAAAGTCCCCATTGAACATAAAATAGTTTTTCTTCATCACAAAAGCAGTTAGGTCAATTAAAAACTCACTAGGTGGAATAGCAGTGTTATCCCGGTCTTTTAAGTAAAAGTCCAACGCTTCCAGGCCACAATCGTGCGGTATGTTTGTATAAAGGCTAGCAATATCTAGTGTGACTAGAATGACTTCATTAGGTAAATCAGTTACACTCGAGATTTTATTAATGAAGTCCGTAGTGTCTTTTATGTAAGCCGGCAGTGTGTGCACATAAGGCTTAATAAAACAGTCAACAAACTCAGACAGAGGCGCCAATAGGGAATCAATCTGGGCCACTATTAGATGACCTGTGGGGTCAGTCAAAGATTTATGCACTTTTGGAAGTGTATAAAAAACAGGGCGTATTGGGTGCTGGCAATAAAGGAATTCAAACTGAGCTTTTGATATCCAATTATTTTCTCTGGCTTTTTCCAGGTAATTCCGCACTTCCTTTTGATAAGTATTATTCGGCGATTTTAGTCGCTTATAAAATTTGGAAAGCTGTGTAAGAATTTCTGTCTCATATTTCGCTGTATCCTAAACACAAATGCCCCCGCCCTTATCAGCTGGCTTGATTACCACTTCTTTGTCGTTGATAAGTTCCATTAATGCTCTATTTTCATTATCTGTTATTTTTAAAATGAAAAGGCTGTTCAATCTTGCTAAAAATGTCTTGCTCAACAAGCCTACAAAACGTGTTAATCGAGGCATTCGTCGTGTTAATCCAAAAGCATTAATACCACTAGTAGGCACAAAAGACAGTCCTTTGACCAAAAGGGCCGTTTGGTCATCGGACAGCTCTTTAGAAGAAATGTTTATTACCGTCTCTTTTTGTGATGTGTTCAATGTTGGTCTGATCCTCGAGGACCGCTTCCCCATCCTGGGTTTCTTTGGCCTCCTCTCTGAGCCTTTTTCCGTCCGCCTAAAAAAGGAACGGCTTGAGCTGGACCACTGGAATCACTATCGAAAGTGAAATCGCTCTCTAAAGGTGAGTTTCCTCTGCCAGGCTGGTATCCTCATGTTGGTAAGGTCTTGTTGTGGACCGTGGGCGCCTCGGTGCAGATATCCCCGTGCGTAATTGCGCACAGTACTCACTCAGAGTAGCGCTGTGCATCCGGAGCCTTGTTTCTTTATGATAGAGTCTTTCTAGCTTAATCTTGTCATCTTCAGAGGACAGCATTAACTCCATTTCATTGTTAGCAACTAATATCCTTTGTGCGTCTTCCTCAGTGAACTCAAAAGTAGTTGCGCGGTTTTGTGTTAGCGCATTGATTTCTTGGAAGGAGCTCATCTTTTTTATATTTAGAATGCTCTACTTCTTGCAAGCGAAGAGGGTGCCAAAAAAGAAAAAAGGAAACCCTGGATTGGGTTCAACTCAGTGCAACGTAAGAAAGCTTTTTTGCACACCTCTTTTTGTCGGGCAGGTGCGTAGGATATGATCAAGAGTAGCAGATCAAAAGCTTAGAGAAGAGTCCCGCACACTGACCATTACGCAAGCAATAATTTATTTAGAAAAATACAACGTTTCGGTCTCAGACCTTCATCAGGTAAATTCACACATTCACCTCAACCATAGCCTTAAATAGTTTGGTTGACTAACCAGGACCAATCAGGTCCGGCTCTTGAATGACTTGAGAAGAAACTCAGAGATCTTCTAGTTCACGCTGACTTTGCGAGATATAAGCCAAGGAGAGCTTCGCAAAGATTATTAAGCCCGTTACCTACTGGCAACTACCGTTGTGGAGGATGTGCACAGTGCATAAGACACAGAACTTTCGCCATCCCCACAATAACAAGATTTTTCCAATTAAGAGTGTCATCACTTGTGCCTCCACTCATGTAGTGTACATTTTAATGTGTCCATGTGGCCTGGTGTATGTAGGTAAGACCATAAGGCAGTTAAAACAACGCATTAGCGAACATAAGAGCTCTATTCGCAGAAACGACCAGGATTACCCAGTAGGGCTGAACGATACATCGAATTTTCATCGTCATCGCGATGTGAACTAGCGCGATGAACACATCGCAACAGACAGCCTGACACGATGAATAAGGGAAAACAGTTTACACACTGAGACGACGCGAAGCGTAATACGTCTCCATAGCAGCAGGCGGTGCTGCTCTGTATTGTTTCCATTAACAGTCTGATTATTTCACAGAAAATGAAAACCGGCAGCTGATTGGACGAACGCGTCACGTGGTTCTTTTTTCTCCGGAAATTCACAGCCAGACTGTCATGGCGTCTCGTTCAGAATACGATCTCATATTGTACTAAAATAGTTCACCGAAACGTGTTTCTGAAAACATTTTAAGCGAGAAATAGGCCATGCAGTTGTCTTCTGTCTTCATTTCAGATCAACAAAGGTCAGTTTAAAAGATTTTCGTCGAACGTTAATTTCTTATAGTTATAATGCCTCATTTATGTGTAATTTGTTCAATAAAAGCATGTCAAAAATTATCTATTTGATTTCTTTATTCAGTAGGAATAGGCTATTCAATGTTTAGGTTCGCAAAGAACCTATTAAAGCACTAAGACATGGGAACAGTTTAGCTAACATTCACATTTGAATATTTATCGCAAGTCATATCGTCATCGCAATATTAAACAATGTTATCGCACATCGCAGCTTTTCCTCATATCGTGCAGCCCTATTACCCGGCATGACATCACATCATTGCGCTTTTGTGGCATTGAACAAGTCAGTCTTCCAAAAAGGGGGGGCAACCACGACTTGCTACTAAAAAAACGCGAGGCATATTGGATATTTACTTTGCAGACCCTATCGCCAAAAGGCCTTAATGATGAATTTAATCTCAATATCATGTTATGCTAATTTGATGTTTTTTCATTATTTGTTGGTGTTTTTTTCCTTTTTTCCTTATTAGTTTATCCTCAGGAACTGTTCATTGTACAGGTGCATATGGACTGTTAAAATGTAATTTAATCAATGTAATGATCCACTTTTGAATGGACTGTGTCCTCTCTGATTAAGAGTAGAAAAATATTGGCCTAATGACAATGCATTGATCATGAGCCTATAACAAAAAATTTGTTTGATTATCCATTGTTTTTGTATGTACTGAGTGGCATTTTTTCTGCCTTTTCCTGTTCACGGTCCGTGATGGGAGTGCCAATTTGTGAATGAATGACGTCATTCAAGAGCCGGACCTGATTGGTCCTGGTTAGTCAACCAAACTATTTAAGGCTATGGTTGAGGTGAATGTATGAATTTACCTGATGAAGGTCTGAGACCGAAACGATGTATTTTTCTAAATAAATTATTGCTTGCGTAATGGTCAGTGTGCGGGACTCTTCTCTAGTCTGTTAAGATTCGAAAAATCTCTCAAGTGTGAGTCAGTCATCAGATCATTATTTCCTGAATTCAGGTGAATTTTTATCCATCAATTTCAAAGTCCTCTGCTACTCTAAACATGATTGTAAAGTAAATAAAAAGTCAATAAGAGAGGATTAAAACATCAGATTATAGAAATAGGCAAAAGGTTTGGTCTGTTAAAATAAAACTAGTTGGTATATTTGGAAGAAACAAGAACCCATTGATCAACTTTTAACCTACAATCTAAAACATCTCATCAAGGATCGGGTAGCCTGGCAGATTAATGTCCACCAATGTCCAATTGGTTGGTATTATTTTACAGCATACTATCTTCTATTATGTAGGCATTATAAAGTTAATGTAATTTCAACCTTCATTCCAAAACCTTTCCGGAAGGATGGGGTAACCTAGTCTGGAAGATTCATTTCCACCAAGTTGGTTGTTAGTTAAATTTCTCTCACACCTACACACACACACACACACACACACACACACACACACACACACACACACACACACACTTGCGTGCGTGCGGAGGGGGCGAGTCTTCTGCTAATATCCTTAGAAAACTGTCATGTGTACGTGGCAGAATGGCACTGCTTAGTTAAATATCACGTGATGACTCTAAACATAGTACGATCTAATAACAGTACACACAACATTAACTAACAACAACCTAACTGGCAAAGTCAGGAGTAGCATGAATTGAGCGATTCCACTCCGCATCCTCTGGCCTGCACTGCTCAGATTTGGTAGTAATGTCACATATTTTATCACATGATTAAAATTCTATTATTTTGCATTTCAGAACAGTTTTTAAGTACATATTAACAATCGAAAAAAAATTCTTAGCAGTGTATCTTGATTGGGAATCAAATGAATGCAAAGAAAGTTACTTTATGAACTTGATTTTAAGATTTGTAATTATTTATTTACTGTAAACAAAAGAAAAATGTGTGAATCTGTCATTATTTGCACAATTCCTCCAAGTACCTAACTAAAAAAACTATCCTATCCTTACCAGAGTCAATATAGTGTTTAGTAACTCCTAAACAGTGTTGGGCAAGTTACTTCCAAAATGTACTACATTATAGATTACTAGTTACTGTCATTTGAGAGTAATTAGTTATATTACAATATTACTGTCTCTGAATTGTAATGCGTTACACTATTTTTGCATTACTTTTGAGTTACTTTCACCAAAATAACAGGGGAAGTTTGATTTGGCAGCTAGCTTGTGAATTTAACCACCGGATCAATAAAGTCTCCTCTTTATCCACTTTAATACATCATAGATTATTCATATTTTGTATAATTAATATAAATATGCAAAGTAACTAAAGCTATACAAAATAGATAAGTAAAACGTATAATAGGCAAGTAGGAGAAAATGAAAATACTCAATTAAAAGTACGGCATTGTTGTAAAATGTTTGTTTATAGCACTTCAATAAGAAATTCATGTTGTTTAGGTTAAAACACTCTAAAGGAAATGTTCAATTATAGTGTGATTAAAACTCACTATTAACATTATTTACAGTACTGGATTTACAGCTGATTTGTGAAAAGGTAGCCTACACAACCTTATTTAACAGTAATTTAGTTTTACTGCGAACCGTCACAGGAAGTGCTTTTATTTTGAAGTAGGCTACACAGAAGTTGTCTGTTGTGTAGCCTCCTCTTGCTAGCTTACTGAGATGCAACATGTCCGTCAGGCTCAAGTTGTTTACTTTCTTGTTTGTAAAACTGCAACATATTGAAGAGTAAATGGTCACAGTAAAAGACAAGCGTCTTTGGTCTTCATTCGAAGCCATTCCACTACAGGCATAGTTACTCTCCACGGCTGATAAAAATGCAATGATATTTACGTGTAGCAAGCCTCAACATTAATTCCCGACATGTTTATATCTGTCAGCCGCTGACGTACCGTCACCTGTTGGGACATACATGCTGTCCGTACCGTCTCTGGTTCTGACCACGGGAACAGAAACAGGACAGCTCACTTCAACGCAGCGTAATAACTCCTGAAAATAATATCCATCTCGCAAATGTATTTGTCTCTGCAGTCATCTCAACCATCAAATACAGCGACAGGAAAATAATACGGCTTTTTTTTTTTTCCTGTGAAGAAATGTGTCGCAGTGTTGGTGAATTCTTAAAAAAACCAATGCACCACTAAATGTTGCGTTAAAATGCATTGTAACTCGCGTTACTGAGATTGTAACGAGTATAATATTACCGAAATTTAATTAGTAATGCGTTATATTACTGCGTTACAGCAAAAAGGAATACATTATTGTAATTGCGTTACTTTTGTAACGCGTTACTCCCAACACTGCTCCTAAATAATTTTGATTACTCACTGACGTCCAGTGATTACCGGTTAATGAGACAGCGTTTGCAGCACCTTGCAGCAGTTCCAGTGTAGCTGCTTTCTCCGTGTCATACAGGCTGTGCGTGGGGCTGCTGTCTCCCTCGACGACAATGAGACGGGTCAGAACATGCCAACCGTAGTATGTCTTTAAGACCTGAGTCATCAATGCTGACAGGTCTGCAGTTAGTTGCCACCCATTTCGCAAGAGCTGTAGTAATTTTTTGGGATTTGGTTTCATCCACAGGTCGGCAAGTAGCACTCTCCAAAATAGTGCTTTGCCTGAGTAGGTAGCATGCTAGTGGCTACCATCAACGTTAACTGTACTACTATGCTTAACTCGTAGGTGGTAGCTCAAGCTTGACGTGCTTCGGTGATATTTTAATTCGGCTTTACTCCGTCTGGGAGTTTTGGAAAATAAAAAGCACCATTCAGTTCAGTTGCTGCTGTCTTTCTCCATCATGCCTGCAGCCTGCAGCAGGAGGAAGTTTGGCAGCTTGATGATAATAGTAGCCTGTTAGGCACGATGCAAAGCTGAGTGAAGTGTAAAATAAATTAGTAATAGCCGGCATGCGATTAATGCGATTAAAAAAAATTACAAATGAAGCAGACTGCAAAGAGAATACATATGGGATTATAACAGGTTAAAACAAAACAAAGGGCAATGTACTCAGCCAATCTCTGATATATTCATCCCATCGCCCAACCCTAGCGCAACTTTCGAATATTTATTTAGAATTGGAATGTCAACGCTTCCTATCTTTAAACTATTTGGTACACCCTTTTTTTTTTTATAGTGGCACAAACATCAGTCAAACATTTCTTTGTTATATGAGTAGAGTGCAGGTAATATTAACTTCAATAAGGTTTGTGTCACAGCAGTCCAAATAGGACTCAGCCAATTTCCCAAACTGTCATTGTATTAATTCAAGCGTGACAACAGTATAATTTTACACCACACAATGGCTGTATAATTCCTCTTCTGAAGCAAAGGTGATTGAGCTCTGGTTACACACGTCTGTGAGTGGAGGATTGTTTGTGGGAATGAGTTTATGTGTCACATGTGCTATGTGATCTCTGCTTGCCAAGCCGGGGTCAGTGGCATCAATAAATATGTTACAGCGATCATAGAGCAAGAGACTGACACACAACACACACTGAAGGAGGTTGGTTGAGGAAATATGAGATAGAGACCATGTGAGTAGTATCAGTATGCAGTACACTTTAGCCTCAGGGTGTGTCTATATGTAGCCTTGAGTACATATGTGTTAAAGAACTATAAGATGTCAACAGGGTTTAGACCCACTATAATACCATGCATTAACCATGTGTGGAGTCTTTTTTCACAGTGGCTGTCTATGAGCTTAATTGGATGTAACATGATACAGCACCTGCGTTTTACTTGCATGGATTTATTTATATGGCAAATGTATGCCATGAGTATGCTGGTTTGTGGTCCTTGCATCCTGTGTGTGTGTGTGTGTGTGTGTGTGTGTGTGTGTGTGCGCGCGCGCGCACATTAACTTGGGGTGCTGGCTGGTATTAGCATGGATTAACAGTTCAGTCACATGTGGTGTCTCTTACATTGACAGATGATGCCTTGGTTAAAATATGCTGGTTTGTGGTCCTGCATCCAGCGTGTGTGTGTGTGTGTGTGTGTGTGTGTGTGTGTGTGTGCGCATTAACTTGGGGGTGCTGGCTGGTATTAGCATAGACAGTTCAGTCACATGTGGGTATATCCTGGTGTCTCTTACATTGACAGATGATGCCTTGGTTAAAGTCCCACAGTTTGAACACTATAGCTGCACTGCTGCTGCAGTTCAGGAAGACATGTAGAGTGTTTGCAACAGACCAACAAATGAGTCATTATTATGCATCATTAGTTTACAATATTAATGGCCAAATTAAGCTTCATGAAGTTTCGTGAAGTATTTTCTTTAATTTCTAAGCGCCCACTAGATGGGACTCTTGTTTATAGGAAAAAAGGCTCAATGAAAAGCCCATATGCTTTCAACCCTTTGTTCAACAAAGAGCACAATCTAGTGGGCATATTGGCTCAGAAAATAATGACACTTCATGAAGCTTTATTTGGCCACCACTAGTTTACATCTACAATATGGAATCAGTCGCACAAATGTGTATATATATATATATATATATATATATATATATATATATATATATATATATATATATATATATATATATATAGAGTTAAACAGAGAGGGCCATCTAGTAGGCTAAAAAAATAAAGAAAATGTTTCACAAAGCACCAGCCACATCATACAGCCTTGCATTTTACGTGCCTCAAACACTGCCCGTCACACACACACACACACACACACACACACACACACACACACAGGGTGCGATTTGCTGGGGGGATGCATGGGATTTCCCCCTTTCTGGTCTACATATGCCTTTGCTGAATTATTTTTATCACTGGTGAGGACAAAATGTATCCCCCCCTCAAAGTGATCAATGCTACTTTACCAATAGACCATATATTATATACCTAAAATAGAAGTATTTTAAACTTAGTAAAGCGCTGTAATGTGAACAGTCTATAGTGCCATAGAACGATAAAATCAAAGCGGCAGTTGCTGGTTGTATTTAGCCGCTACAGAGCTCCTCTCCTGGACGCCGGCTACGGAGCGTAAGGTGCGTGACTGTGAGCTGGCTACAGGCACCGACAGATGACAGTCCTTTCAGGGGCCATGGTAGGTGAGTTTATTTTCCATTGAATATTTAAGTTGGCATGCCTGGCCGAAGAGGCACTATATCCATGGTATTGAAAGAAATTTAATTGCATGTTTTGTTGTGTTGTGCATGATCAAAAAACTTGATTTTAATGTGTACATCGGTCCCACATGATCAGAATGTGGCTAACTGACACTTTTTTCCTCTCTCTCTATTACTTATTTCTTGTCAAACAAACATTGTATTCACATTAGACTGTCTATTAAAATTGTGTTAACATATTATTTTTCCGTTACAATAATATGAATTTATTGTGTAATGTTAAGTAATTTCATCATGTTCAGGATACCTGATTTTAGACTGTAACTGCAATATGACTTCTTAAAGCTAGAATTATGTAAAGGTATTAAGTAACTTTAAGGCAATTTCATCATGTCCCTGGTACCTGAGTGGGGTCTCTAAATCTAACATGATTTGTTAAAGTTAACTCTATCCAAATGTATTGTAGCCATTGGTTCCTTGATGTGTGTATGTGTGTGTGTGTAAATACAGTTGTATGGTGAATTGATTTGCATTGACAAAAAAGGCAGAGTCAGAGTTCTGTACTCAAAATTGTCTATATTGAGTATTAAAACTTAAAATGTACCAATTTTACCCAAAACAAATGACTCCGTGTAGTTGCCACAAACAGATTTCACAGAGGGATCAAAAATATTAACCTCTGCATCAACAGCAAGTGGATTCAACCACACAACAATGTAAAGCACAATGTTTTCAAATTGTTGTAAATTCTGCATACAGTGCAATGATTTTAAATATAAATTAACCACGCTCTATCCATCTTCACAGTGTAACAATAGGAGCATACACTCACCTTGAAGATTATTAGGAACCAGTAGTAGGCGTGCCTAGCCTACTACTGGTTGCTTGGCAACAGTAAACAGAAATTCTCTGGTGCTACCTTCAAGCACGTCCCCTCTGTTTACTTTGTGGAAATGCCTTCCGGCTATAATGGCAAGTTTAAAGAGCGAATATTCCATTTATAAAAAGACCGCTGTTCTACCTACCTTTTATTCAATTGCAAAATGAATCGAAGACAGTTACTGAAGATTGTGGCTGTGTACGTGCTGTGGAGAAGAAGAAATAAGTGCTACACCCACCATGTAGGTTTAATATATTTTAAATAGTTGTGATTTACTTTATTTTATCTGTTTTATCTTAAAAAACATCAATATACCTTGCCTTTACTTACAATGTGTCAGTACATACACAACAATATATTTTAAATAAAACTATGAAAGTTTATTTGAGTAGTTATTATTATTAGAGTTGAGCCGGATACTCGGCTGAAACAAGTATCCGGTACGGATAAAGCACTTTTGCCGAGTACGAGTATTATACGAGTAATACGAGTATAAATTGGGTAGCTGACTGTGTCTGCGTTCTGTGATAGGCTAGTCGTCACAGCGCCCCTCCCCTACACACATACAGATTTATTGTGTTGCTGTGTGTGTCCCGCTCTGCTCACTCACACACAGAACAGCTCTCTCTCTCTGTCTCTCCCTCAGTCACTCAGGTTCGCGGGTCTTTTCCGTTAACGTTGAGGGTTTCTTCAGCTTCAGGTTTGTTTTTTACTTCGGTTTGTAGTACTTACTTATTAATCAGTAGAGTTCTGGTAAACGTGGGGTTTGTTCAGACGTGGTGCTTGGTAGAATGCGACTCGCATTGCGTCTCTGCCTGTCGGAGATTTTTTTTCTTTTTTAAACCGTCAGCTGGCTCTAAACAGATCTGAAAAACAGCGTCGGACTATTTGATCCGTAGAACACAGTCCCCCCCCGCCCCCCTCTCTCTCTTTCTCTCTCTCTCTCTCTCTCTCTCTCTCTCTGTCTCTCTCTTACTCACTCACACACCTACTCACACACACACACACACACACACACACACACATACCTGGTGTGGAAATAAAAGTTAAAAAAAGAAAGTTATGTTGAGTATGAAAACTCTTGTTCATTACATTTTACCTCATAATTGCAACCACATGTGTTGTATTCATTGTTGCAAAACTTGTTCTGTATATAGTTTGTTTGTTATCGTGATCAAAACCCTTGTTGATCTGAAGCTCAATGCTGATGCTGTCATGTAAATAGTTTTCTAATCAGCAATAAATATAACAATTTCTGATCAACCCATATTAATTGCATGCTTAAAATAACATACCGGTTAAAGCCCCGCCCATTTCAAGACAACCCGACCCACTTCCGGGTTAGGCCGCGCCCAGTCCGAGTACAGATACAGATACAGATAATTCATATGGTTAACAGATACAGATATAGATACAGATAATGCTGTACTCGCTCATCCCTAGTAGTTATTACTATGTGATTATTGTGTACATGAAGTGTTGTAAAAGTGAGCTCACATACACAATCTATGTGAGTAGTTATGTCTGTGATTGCTGTATTACACGAAGGTTATACAAAACAAGTAGTCATCATTTTCCCCCTGATGTCTGAAGTGTCTGTTTGATCGCGGCGGACACGTGGGCAACAGGTATCAGCAGCTTGCTTGAAAACTTCATACCCTCGGCGCTGCAGAACTGAACGGATGCTGGTTAAAAACGGTAAGTTAAGCAATTTTAGCCAAATTATTGCTGAATGATTGGTGAATTTGTGCTAAACCGATT
Organism: Sander lucioperca; assembly: GCF_008315115.2. Classification (NCBI taxonomy): domain Eukaryota; kingdom Metazoa; phylum Chordata; class Actinopteri; order Perciformes; family Percidae; genus Sander; species Sander lucioperca. Next base: position 26,005,590 of record NC_050178.1, on the reverse strand, counting down.
ATTCTAGAGGTCCTGTTCGGCAGTAAACGTTAGCTAAATCGTATTAACTGACCTGGATGCATGGCAAGCTAGCTGTTAGTTAGCTAGCTTCATTTATTTAGCAGTAACGTGGTGTGTTGCAGTAACGTTAACGTTACACAACATTAGAAGCATAAATTGTTTGATAAAACCCCCCAGACAAAAGACGCTAACGCGAGGTAATTACAACTAACGTTAAACAGAGATGTGATTGTTGAAGTTCAAGCTTTGTTTACCAGTTCCACACGGAAACGAAGCCGCTAACATTAATAACAAAATGCACAAAGTGCAGCATAAAAACGGACATCACAAACGGAGTGAAAAAAAGAGTTTTCTTAGTTAGCCTTTTAAAATGATATCCGATTAGTAAACAGAATGTGCCTTTGGAACATTGGATGAATGGTTGCTGATAATGGGCAATGTAGATATTGCATTAAAGATCAGCCACTTCTTTCTACAACAGTCGAGAACCCTTTTGCAATTATGTAAGCACATAATGTAATCTGAAAACTGCTGCCCTGATTTAAAAAAACAATGCAACTGATCTCAGCTGGTATTCTGTCTGGAATGGAGTGGAATGGAAATTTCTAAGTGACCCCAAATTTTTGACCGGTAGTGTATACTGTATGGCCTGTTTTGTAATAGTATTAGTAGTAAATAGTACTGAAAGTACAAAACTTTTGAAACAATGTTTTTTTAGACATAAATAAATTTTATAATCTTAAATCTGTCTTTCCATGTTGTTCTTCTTAATATGAAATTCTTATTGATGAGAGAGGATCTAACAATCAAAACATAGTGTTTGGGATATAGATATGCATTTTTATAGCTGTTAATGCAGCATCATTGATTTACCGCAGGATGTAGCCTGGACTCAATGTAGTGGAGTTCATTCACACGTGTGATTAGGTTAATTTTACTTATAAAATTGACTTAATGCAACTTAAATTATTGCTTGTTTGTTGATTGTTTAATATATTTTATACAAGTGAGTTAAGTTTACTAAGAAAACTAACTAAATAATATCAGTAATATTAATTAACTAAACTTGATTTTTCTGGGTTCATGTTAAGTATTGTTACAGTGTTCATGCTACTTAAAAAAGTCTTGAAGTAAACAAAACACAAAATGCCCAATGAAAACTCTTACCTCACTTTTTATAAGTAAAACAAAGGTATTACTTTTTAGAGTCCTCGTTCTGCATGGGTGCATGGTACCCTCCAGGCCCGTTTTGAACTGGGATCGTTCCACTGTCTTGTGCGGGAGTTACGGCTGGATGATGAGAGGTTCGTGCAATATTTCAGGCTGAACGAGCTGTTCGACGAGCTCCTCCGGAGGGTCGGACCACGGATAACCAAACAGGACACCCGTTGCCGTTAAGCGATTCCACCTGCTGAGCGGCTTGCGATTTGCTTGCGGTGAGTGTAAAATTAATGTGTCGTTTTAACCTCCTATTTTTACACTACTGGAGTCTACTGAACTAGAGAACCTTCAACATACACTCACCTTGAAGATTATTAGGAACACCCTACTAATAGCGTGTTTGACCCCCTTTCGCCTTCAGAACTGCCTTAATTCTTCGTGGCATTGATTCAACAAGGTGCTGGAAGCATTCTCTAGAAATGTTGGCCCATATTGATAGGATAGCATCTTGCAGTTGATGGAGATTTGTGGGATGCACATCCAGGGCATGAAGCTCCCGTTCCACCACATCCCAAAGATGTTCTATTGGGTTTATATCTGGTGACTGTGGGGGCCATTTTAGTACTTTAGTACTTTAGAACTCATTGTCATGTTCAAGAAACCAATTTGAAATGATTTGAGCTTTGTGACATGGTGCATTATCCTGCTGGAAGTAGCCATAAGAGGATGGGTACATGGTGGTCATAAAGGGATGGACATGGTCAGAAACAATGCTCAGGTAGGCTGTGGCATTTAAATGATGCCCAGTTGGTACTAAGGGGCCTAAAGTGTGCCAAGAAAACATCCCCCACACCATTACACCACCACCACCAGCCTGCCCAGTGGTAAGAAGGCATGACGGATCCATGTTCTCATTCTGTTTACACCAAATTCTGACTCTACCATCTGAATGTCTCAACAAACTCATCAGACCAGGCAACATTTTTCCTGTCTTGAACGGTCCAATTTTGGTGAGCTTGTGCAAATTGTAGCCTAATTTTCTTATTTTTAGTGGAGATGAGTGGTACCCGGTGGGAGATGAGTGGTACCCGGTGGGGTCTTCTGCTGGTGTAGCCCATCCGCCTCAAGGTTGTGTGCGTTGTGGCTTCACAAATGCTTGGCTGCATACCTCGGTTGTAACATGTGGTTATTTGAGTCAAAGTTGATCTTCTATCAGCTGGAATTAGTCGGCCCATTCTCCTCTGACTCTAGCATCAACAAGGCGTTTTCACCCACAGGACTGCTGCTGGATGTTTTTACTTTTTCAGACCATTCTTTGTAAACCCTAGAAATCGTTGTGCATGAAAATCCCAGTAACTGAGCAGATTGGAAAATACTCAAACCTGAGTCTGGCACCAACAACCATGCCACGCTCAAAGTTGCTTAGATCACCTTTCTTTCCCATTCTGACATTCAGTTTGGAGTTCAGGAGATTGTCTAGACCTGGACCACACCCCTAAATGCATTGAAGCAGCTACCATGTGATTGGTTGATTAGATAATTGCATTAACGAAAAATTTAACAGGTGTTCCTAATAATCTTCAAGGTGAGTGTACATACAGTTGTGTTCAAAATAATAGCAGTCCAACATCACTAACCTCATAAATCAAATTTTTGGTAGAAGTGATATTTCTACATGGCAAATAATTTACTAGTAAGTGTTGTAGAGTCATAGAAAACCAACAGACCCAACAGTCATGACATGCATGCTGCTCATTCTGTGTAATTTAATCTGTAATTGAAAGGGGCATGTTCAAAATAATAGCAGTGTTGTGTTCAATTAGTGAGGTGATTGATTCTGTGAAGAAACAGGTGTCAATTATTTCATTATTTTCAGGAAAATCAAAGAAGACTTAAAGTTACCTGTGAGTACTGTTCCGATCAGAAGAAGGCTATGTGAAGCAAAGCTATCAGCTAGAAGCCCCCGCAAAGTCCCATTGCTGAAAAGAAGACATGTACTGAATAGGTTGAAATTTGCCAAAGGACACATTGACTGGCCACAAGAGAAATGGGGCAACATTCTGTGGACTGATGAGAGCAAAATTGTTCTTTTTGGGTCTAGGGACCGCAGACAGTTTGTAGGGATGTCCAGATCCGATCACGTGATCGGAAATCGGGCCCGATCACGTGGTTTCAGACTCGATCGGAATCGGACGTTACCTTCCGATCAGGACTTGGATATATATGTATATATATTCTCATTATTTTTTAACACATCTATAGTTATGCGGTGGCACAGAGTTAGACCCTTTTGACTCCACACAGAAACAGCATGGTTAAATGCCGGCAAAGTAGAACACGGAAGCAGCTTGAAGCGGAAAGCGCGAGTATGTCTGCGGTCTGGAGGTATTATAAAGTTGATGACAACAACATTGCCATAGCAAACTGTGAGATATGTAACAGAAGTGCTCTATTTGTTAACAGAGTTGTTGAATGTTAAAATAAGGTGAATTAAATAAAAAATAAGGAACATCTTGGATCTGTTTTTTCGCTCTTCTTTATTCTTTTTTTATATATTATAGAAGTATCGGATCGGGACTCGGTATCGGTAGATACTCAAATGACTCGGACTTGAGGGCAAAAAAACCTGATCGGGACATCCCTAACAGTTTGTCCGACGACCCCCATGCACTGAATTCAAGCCACAGTACACTGTGAAGACAGTAAAGCATGATGGTGCAAAAATCATGTTACGGGATGTTTCTCATACTGTAGTGTTGGGCCTATTTATCGCATACCAGGGATCATGGATCAGTTTCAATACATCAAAATACTTGAAGAGGTCATGTTGCCTTATGCTGAAGAGGAAATGCCTTTGAAATGGGTCAAAACACACCAGTGTCTTGGTTCCAGATGAACAAGATTGATGTTATGGAGTGGCCAGCCCAATGCCCAGACCTCAATCCCATAGAAAACGTGTGGAGTGACATCAAAAATGCTGTTTCTGAGGCAAAACCCAGTAATGCAGAGGAATTGTGGAATGTAGTTCAATCGTCCTGGGCTGGAATACCTGTTCACAGGTGCCAGAAGTTGGTCGACTCCATGCAACACAGATGAAGCAGTTCTCAGAAATAATGGTTATGCAACTAAATATTAGTGCAGTGATTACAAGTAAAGCAAACCCTTGAGACATTTTTCAGTTCATACAGTAAATGTTTGAGTTTGTAAAGAAAAATGCAAATACTGCTATTTTTTTGAACAGCCTAATATTCCTTTTTCTTCACTTTCTGTAAAGGTATAACACAAACGTGATCATTTTTGGTCATGTTTTGATTTGGAATTGAATGTGCAGTGTTCCCAATGCATTTATATTATGGAATTAAAAGCTATTCTAAGGATTTTGAGCATTATTCACTTTTTTTAAACACACTGCTATTATTCTGAACACAACTGTACTTCAAAACATATCTTCATAGTGGACTTTGAACAGCAAAGACATTTCTAATACTTAAAACATATCTTCAGTGGACATGGCAAAGACAATTATAGTACTCTTTTCACATTAGATTTAAAAGTGCAAATACAAAATACTGTGAACTGTTATTACAAACAGTGCTCTCCCAAGAGCAAATAAAAAAAGAATAACACCATTTCCCTGAAATAGTCTAAATCAAACATGGCACAAAGTGAATAAGGCAAAATAAGAGCTAGTGCTTTGTTATTAAGTTTACTCCTAAGCTTAAAGGGTAACTTTCAGTTTTTTTCAACCTGGACCCTATTTCCCTATGTTTTTGTGTGTAAGTGACTGATTGGGTCAGCATTGAGCAAGATTGCTGTGAACCGGGCTGCAATGTTATATAGGGCAACTGTGCATGGTCAGTTAGCGTCCACTAAAAGTTCTGTTTTTGCCGCTGACAGACTCAGATTATTATTCTAAGTGTCTGACAACATTATGGAAAGGATCCCTACAGAGATAGACCTTTTTGTTAAAGAGTAAGATCCTAAACAGTACTTTTAGTCTGGTGGGTTTGGTGATGGTGATTTCGGGGCTGTTTCATGTTAAACAAAAAGGATCTTACTCTTTAACAAAAAGGTCTATCTCTGTAATGTTGTACGACAATTAGAATATTAATCTGAGACTGTCAGCGGCAAAAACAGCACTTGGACATAAATTGAAGGTGCGCAATTGTCCTATAATTTACATTGAAGCTTGATTGGCAGCTGCCCACTGCAGCGATCTCACTTTATACTGGACCAATGTGGAAGATTGTTGTTCCCATCAGTAACAAGAACATAGGAAAATAGGGTCCAGGTTGAAAAACGCGAAGTTACCCTTTAAATTGTGCACTCTGTTTTCAAAGTAGTTTTACAAATGATGAAAAAGATTAACCCTGTGTAAAAAAAAAATCATGAGGAATAAACACAAAGAGAAAAATGTTTTTGAATACTCTTATAATTGTTTTCATAATGGCTTCACAATGGAAAATACGGTCCATCTGGTATAGCAGTACCAAATATGCCTGTTGGTTTATCGCTGACAGCTCAGTCTTTACTAAAAGAGTCTGTTTTCTAGAGAGCAAACTTTTGCTTTGTTTGCAAAAGGTTATTTCCATGCAGTTCCATGCAAATCCTGTCCAGTTAATTCAAACAAACAAAACTAGTCCATACGGTACAGCCATACCAACAATGCCTTTAGGGACAACTACGCTGTTTGGCTGACGGCGCAGTCTCCCTGACCCTTTGACTGGAAGAGCCTGTTTTTTAGAGCGGGTGCTTTGTTGGAAAGTTTCCCTCCATCAAGTTCCATGAAAATCTTTTGGATTACCTCAAAGGTATAACGAAGGCCAGCAGGGTAGCTGAAGTTCAGGGCATACAGTACATTAGTCCAAACAGCATAGCAACAGCTAATGCTACATTATCAACAATTCATCACTTGAAGCATGTTCTTTAAGAACATAAATCCCAACAGTGGTGTCTTCAATGGCCTCGTTGATGGCGTCTTCATCCATGCCCTGCTAAAAAAAAAAAAAGGCCAGTAAATAAGACCAATCGAGAAACAAATTAATTAATATTAAATCACAGAGACAACATTTTTTTGACAGAACATTAGTTGAGTGTGGGAAGATATATAGTGCTGTAACTACAATTAATTTAACTAATTAAACTTGTGATGTTTTCTTGTTTGAATAATTTGACAAATTTTAAATAATGACTTATAAATAAAGAAAACACATTTGAAAATAATCACATACCCACTACAACTAGCCAGTCTAAAGTCATGTCTCAGATTTGTTAAGTATTGATTGTATAATGCTTTGAAACAGAACATTTTAATAGATTATCAAAATTATGAATCAATACATTTTCTATTAATCAATGAATCATTTCAGCCCAAGTGATCAATCAGGAGAACAAAAAGGGAGTAGTAAGCACACAACACATACCACAAATTGCTGCACAAGGTTTTCTGGATCTTCACCCATGTAGATACAGACTCCCTTGATGATGGTGCACTCCTGTCCAGCATCTATATCATCACACTGAAAGAATTTTTTTTATTATCGTCTTAGTTTAGCACTTTTGCTACATTTTGAAGTCAACTACTGTTACATGGGTACATATTTCTCTAAGAATATTACAACATGGTTCCTACAATGGTACTAGCCTTGCTGTCAGCTCCAAATCACGTAGGAAAGAGATTGTCATTAAAGACAAAGAAAGACACAAATATGAAGATAAGTAAGAAAATAGAGGAAAGGTTAAAACTGAGACAAAAAGATGAATATAGTAGGAGAAAGATGAAAAAACGGTCATAAGAAGTAACACTAAACAACAACTTGGTGTTTTAATATTTCTGATACCGTTAAAGGCTTGTTTAAATGGCAATGTCTGTGGGAGTAGGTCCATTTTCATTTATAACCAATTGAGAAACAAACAGATGTTTCCATCTGTAACTTTCAATTATTTTTGGAAATATACATTAAAAAAGCAACACAAAAGAAAAGAAATACGACAGCACTTACCACTATAAAGCCTTTGATTGTGTATGCTGTTCAAATAGGATCCTATGAAAGAAAATATTTAGAATCAGTGAGGTGAACCAAGCACATTGGCTCAATAATTAAAAGACCACACAAAATAAAGCATAAAGCAAAGACACAAAGGCAAGCTAAAAATCCAGTTTGAGTCCGACCTTAAGAACGCTGCTTCATTTATATAATATGAAAACTTAGCGACTTATGGAGGGCTTCTTTCGTGTGCACGAGTGGAGAGAGTGCATTTAGGAAAATGACATGATAAACAAAGAGTTCCCATTAATGTTATAAATTGTGCTAACGTCCTACGTTAGTTGCCAAGTTGCATTTTCATGTCAGCAGCACCCTCCCGCATATAACCAACTCACACACACCAGTGGACGTGCATTTTTAACACACACACACACACACACACACACACACACACACACACACACACACACACACACTAGCGGACGTGCATTTCTCACACACACACACGCACGCACGCATCTCACACACACACACACACACACACACACAAGCGGACGTGCATCACACACACACACACACACACATAAGCGGACGTGCATCTCACACACACACACACACACACACACACATAAGCGGACGTGCATCACACTACACACACACACACACACACACTTTATTACTTGCACTATCTGCAACTGAATAACCGACAGCTTTACAAAACTCGTTCGTTCTTACCCAACGTTACATTGAAGCCCTGTTGTCATGAGCGGGTTGTCATAACCCCTCAGTGCCACTTACACTTCCTGGCGCCATTTGATTCAAATATACCATTTCCGGTAGTGACCAAACTTAATTCGATCATTTAAAATGTTCAATTCAATCAATTTCAATCAATGCAAAATGAATCCATACAGTTAACATTCTTCAAAAACAACTTAAGTCTACATGATTGAACCATGTTCTTGAAAGGAATATAAATGAATTGCGTAGCATATTCTAAATTCATTTGTGTAAATTCAAAGACCTGTATTTCCTATTTTTCAGTGTGGGTGGAGCAAGAGGTGCATTCATGAACATTCAATTCTACATTAAATTACAACATCAATTAGAGACTTAAAAAGGTGATAAATGATGTATATTGTACGCACCGTTCCATTATGTTTTGATGTACACATTTTCCTATTGATTTTGTGTGTGAGTGTTTTCTAGTAATTGTGTAAATGATGTCACTGGTTAGTAATACCGAAAAAGACGTGAGAAGTGTGCCAACTACATTAACACATCCTTTTAAAAACAATTTCCACAAGCCAGGAGACATCATACCTCTAGACTTAGTTTGACTGAAATGATGGAGATGAAGCTTTGTTAACCATTTTCTTTACTTTCTGAGCCCACTAGATGGAGTTGTCTGTGCAACAAAGGGTTGAAAGCACACTATATTGCCTATATTTTTTATAGCCATATTTGCTCATTTATGTAGCCTATTTATTAATTTACTATTGACTTAAATGGCGTTGCATATGAAACAACACTCACTGAATTCATTCATTGGCAACCAAACAGAGAAATGTCTGCACTAGAAGATTGCATTGGAATTGGGATCCTGGGAGTCCCCCAACACAAATCTCACGGGAGTGGGCAGTTTTAACAGGGGCTGTGGCTGGGAGCGGGCGGTCCAAAAATAGACCTCGGGTCCCGGGATTTAGGAGCGCTGCCCCTGATCAGTGCTGTAAGCGACTGTTAGCTTCGCCTAGCTAGGTTTCATAAGAAAATCAGCAACGCACACGGTGCATCCAGTTAAACACCAGCCAAACGCTTTATTAACACTTCTCTACTCCCTCTCTCAGTTCCCCGCCCCTTTCTCCTACGGCAACCTTGAGGGATTGTTGTGTTGTATCGGAGGGATACAATCAACAGGAACATGAAATCTGTTAGAGTGTGTTAAAAGACAGGGAAACGAAAGGAAATAAAACAACCTGAGCAAAGCAAACCACAGCCAACAACATGTTCTAAAATAAGTGAGATAAATAAATGAATACAATGTCACTTGGCACTTATATTGCACTACAATAACTTTGCACTTGAATGTAATTATGCACTAGAACATTATTTCGCTACTTATTACCGACAGATATGCATATTTATTGATACTACACAGTAAAATAACTAGTTTCCCTGCAGGAGGGGAGAAGACACAAAATCAATGGTCAATCTATTGACAATCAATCTTATGTTTGCAGGACAGGAGCGAGATTAAAAAAACAGTCCCGTGCAGGGCTCTAGTCTGCGCTTCGTCCATTGTACAGCATACTGTTCGGCCTAGTTATGCAGACTGCCATTTTTAAAAATCTGGGTTGAGTGAATAAAAAAATTGCGGCCCCCTAGTGTTGTTTAAAAATTGTAGGATTGTACAGGATGTCTGGTGTCACGCTAGTTACTGTTCTCTGTGACCAATCAGTGGTCTGCAGTGTTTTACTTCACCTTCTCGTATCGGCTCAGCTAGCTGGGAACCTTGACCAGGTTGGTTTTCGAAAAAGTAGCCTACCAGTTAATATCCACAAATAGCAATGAAAAAACAAAAAAGAGCGAGTTGAGTCGTATTATGTGAGGGAAAGTGGCATAGGTGGGTTAGGCTCCTGTGTGACTATGTTAAAAGCTATTTGATTAAGTTGTTATTCTAAAATCTAATTTATTTATCCAATGGGATTTCCCAATATATTGATATGCTGTGTCTTGTCAATCAGCCTGCCAGTTAGCATGTTTACAATTAGTAGTACAGTACAGTGAACAGTAGCTTTGAGGAATTTAGAGGAAAGATTTTTTTTTCATATGGACAATAAGAAAAAAATGCTCATGTTAAATTTAACAAACTACTGCATGATACCGTGCTGCATTTTAGTTTAAATTAGTAAGTTTATCTTAGCATGACATCATAAAATTAGTAGGATGCTAATTATAGGAATCCCATATGCTTTGTTAGCTTCTTGTTGGTGCTAGATGAAGTCAGGGGATCACTGAGTCATTGGGATTCATCCTCTGAAGGATATGATGTTATGTGGTAAACTGATGGAAGGGCAGGTCAATACTTTGTGGAGCCTCAGTATATTGGATCTCATGTAACTCTAAATAAATGTCAAAGTTACTGATGGATCGTTCTTAAGCTGGACAGGAACACATCTTATAAGTTTGTAATTGCAACTGTCATCCATTGTCAGTCCTTTTAAGAAAACACTTTGTCAATCAGTTTGACATACAGTGGAAAATTAAAAAGCTTTAGTCAAAAGAAGTGACAATCAATCAGAATATAAAGTAAGAGTGGGCAATGTGTCCAAAAAGTGTTATTAATATATATTATGATGGCTACTAAAAAACCTCAACACATAAAAGCTGACAATCTGTCACTTTTTATTAATCTTGCCTCAATTTACCGTCATATTATATATACCACATTTACCTATTTGATAGTATTCTCTAAATGTCTATTTTGACTATTAGGTCTAGAAGCTTTTATATTATTGGAAATGCCAGCCCATTAAACATGTTTATTTACAGTTTTATGTAATTGTACACAGATCTGCATTTTCTATTTATGTTGGCCCTGTTCAAAGGGGTTTTGACCCTGCAGTCATGTTTTGTGATGCTGTAACATGAAAGAGCCTTTGACAAACACACATTTATAACATGACATGCAATCAAAGCAAATAAAGCATTTTAGTGAGATCTTATCATCATCATCATGAAAAGGATATTCATTTTGAATTACATTCAGTTATGCATGGGGCTCCCAATGTAACTAAAACATCTAAAATCTGAGCCGAGCCACAAAAAGACCGAAAATGATGACTGAAAACCTAAAACGCAGATTTAACCAGAATAAAAAATGGACATGCTTATAGACTGAACACTATTATGGGTTATGTTATGAGGTTTGGACATGAAAGTCTGGAATGCACTGATAAATTGCAACAGTTGTTCCAATCAACTCAGAAAATGGTATAAAGTGAAACAGGGTAGAGTGTGGATACCCAAACCCGAGCCCCACAGGTGGTTTGGGACAAATAATGTTTGGGTTCAGCTAGTTGCGGCCAAATTGTTTCATGCTAATGGGAGAACTTCACCACTGAACATGATCCTGTAACCAGTTTGGATGACAGTTCTCTGTTGACGGGAGGGCTGTGAACTCACCACCAGAAGCATTAAATGCTCCAGAGGATTAGGAACCAATATAACATCATCATATCCAATATCCTGCTTGGATGCTCACACCCAACAGACATGTCAGGGCCTTATGCATGTTAAGGAAAAGGTCGTGGGTGGGCTTATGGTTTCCATGACACGCAGGAATTACGGGAGGAAAAGAAAAAAACCACTATAGCAAGCCTGACAAGTGGGACACAAACCCCGCTCTCCCGGGTAAAAGTCCTGTGTTTGACCCATCCACCACCCCAACCAACCTCCTTACATACTACTCACTAAATCCTATCTAACTGCTGCTCTCCCCGGTACGTTACACAAACGAAAGACGCCTTTTTCGTCGCATCAGATGCTGACAGCCACTGTCCAAACGTCCTTATTTTACGAGTTCGGAATGAGAACGGGTTGACACACCTTAATCCTAAAGCGTTTTTGATTGATTGATTTAATTTTTTGATTGAAAGTCTTTATTTCGAAATATGTGAAGAACGGAAACAAGAATAAGAAATAATAATTGAAATCAAAATTAAAATAACAAGATAATAAATACGTATATATTAAAAATAAAAGGAGTGGGAAGAAGAATACATTTATTTAATCCCACCCTGTGTCCACAAATGACTGTAAAGAATCTGCCTGATTCCCAATTGCTATTACCCAAAATACATTTTAAAATTTACATCAATTATTTACAAAAAAAGAGGAAAAAATACATTTCAGTACATTACAATTGAATAATAAAAAACAACAGCTTCACTGAATTAATTCCATGACTCCTTATCTGTGCACTTTCGCAACAAAAGCATTCATCTGTATGTGTAGAAAGCAGTGAAGCCAACGCAGAAGTGCCTGATTTCCTCTGTAGCCCTGTTCACACTGTCCAAAACCCTAAATGTGTACCAACTCTACGGTGGCCGACAGGGGCAAACGCCCTGCAACTTAAGAAAACACACGCAAATAGACAAAACACAAGCAAATTAAGAAAACAACTTCATTAATTTGACAACACATGCGCAGCATTCAGCAAACGCGCTGCAAATACCACAACACAACCAAATACATAAACGCACTGCAAATAAAAAACGATGCAAAAAGAAAAGCACGCAAACCCCGAAAAAAGAAGCGATGCAAAAAGAAAAACAACTTCATTAATTTGACAACACAAGAGCAGCATTCAGCAAACGCGCTGCAAATATCACAACACAACCAAATACATAAACGCGCTGCAAAGACACACAACACAACCAAATAGATAAACGCGCTGCAAATATGAAACGATGCAAAAAGAAAAGCACACAAACCCCGAAAACAAATGCAACAAAAAAACGCTGCATCCAGATTACACAACGGAAGTTCTCCAGGCCTCTAGAGGGAGCAGCTAAGTGGAACAGCTGGATTTTCGACCGTTATTAACCGATATTAAATTCATATTATTATTATTATTATTAATAACATGATATATTATTAATATACAGTCTATGCTTCCGTCTCATGCCCTCCCGGGTGGTGCCGTCCCCGAGCTTCGGCTTTTCAAAATAAAAGCTCGCGTCTGGTCCGCTATGTGTTTGTACTTTGGTGTGTTGGATGTTTGTGAACTAAACAGTACGGCAATCATGCTGATGAATACAATAACTTTTTCAGCAGATGTCTTACTTACAACACGTTGGAGTTAGCAAAGCAGTTTTGTGTTTATATGTGCGGGCGGGATTTATTCAGTTTGATAAATCCCACGGTAAATTGGCTGGTTTACTAACAGGGAGGGACTAGAAATCCTGTCTTTTTTTGTATTTCAAGAGCGAATTGCTCCACAATATGAACACAGATTGATCACTTATTTTGTTGGTAACCATTGTTGTATAATCACAATATTACACTTGAGGAGGCCTACACTTCAGTAATTTCGGACCTCGAAATTAAACCCTCTCATGTGGCTTAAACAAACGTCAACGTTAAACGCTGATGCAGTTTTAAATGTTTTATCACCACGAGTTTACAGACGTCTCTGCTGATTGAGTATCAGCTGTGACCTGAGCCGAGACACACCCACCAAACGAGAGAAAACAGATCTCAAACATAGATTTAATATTTACAGTCTATGCAGTCTATGCAGTTTCTCTCTCTCTCTCTCTCTCTCTCTCTCTCTCTCTCTCTCTCTCTCTCTCTCTCTCTCTCTCTCTCTCCCTCCCTCTCTCTCTCCCTCCCTCTCTCCCCGTGAGGTCGAAAATCCAGCTGTTCCACTAGCTGCTCCCTCTAGAGGCCTGGAGAACTTCCGTTGTGTAATCTGGATGCAGCGTTTTTTTGTTGCATTTGTTTTCTGGGTTGGTGTGCTTTTCTTTTTGCATCGTTTCATATTTGCAGTGCGTTTATCTATTTGGTTGTGTTGTGTGTATTTGCAGTGCGTTTATGTATTTGTTTGTGTTGTGTGTATTTGCAGTGCGTTTATGTATTTGGTTGTGTTGTGTGCATTTGCAGTGCGTTTGCTGAATGCTGCGCATGTGTTGTCAAATTAATTAAGTTGTTTTTCTTTTTGCATCGCTTCTTTTTTCGGGGTTTGCGTGCTTTTCTTTTTGCATCGTTTCATATTTGCAGTGCGTTTGTGTATTTGGTTGTGTTGTGGTATTTGCAGCGCGTTTGCTGAATGCTGCACATGTGTTGTCAAATTAATGAAGTTTTCTTAATTTGCTTGTGTTTTGTCTATTTGCGTGTGTTTTCTTAAGTTGCAGGGCATTTGCCCCTGTCGGCCACCGTACAACTCACACTGTTGTCTTCTCCAACACTGTAGTGAGCACTGTGGGCAAATCTACAGCAAACACACAGGAAGGCTGGTCTTGGAGTCCACAAAAGCAGGAAACACTGCTTGTGAGGTCTCTTAGGTAAAACATTAACAATTGCAGCAAAGAGGAAAGTCTCTGTTTTTTTTCTTCTTCTGTTTGTGTCCTTGTCCTTCTCTCCTGTAAAAAAATATAGTGGCTTTCTGGTTTCAAGTGTGTTTTTGAAGAAGGCAGAAGAGGAAGTAATTGGCTTGAAGGATACCACAGACCAAGGATGAAATCATCCACAATGCGCCTCGCTCAGCCAGCGTGGCCACAGACTGCACATTTTGAAACACATTTGGAAAATGCCGGCTTGTATATTTGAAAAGGTTTGCAGGTGTGTTCTCGAGTGTGAGTAAAAGAGCAACTAGAAAGAAGTCTAGTGAAAGAATAGGGAGTGGCCTCTAGCTCACCCAGTAAGAGCGTTCGCCCCATGTTGGCTGAGTCCTGCAGCGGCGCGGGTTAGAATCTGACCTGCTGCCCTTTGCTGCATGTCATCCCCCATCTCTCTCCCCCTTTCTAGCCTGTCCACTGTCACTGTATAATAAAGGGAAAAGCCCCCAAAAAATAATGTTTAAAAAAAAAAAGGAATAAGTTAATCGCTAGTATCCCTTGTTTTCCTTGTATTGTGTTCCCATAGGCAAACTAGTTTTTAGCAAAGTGCCAGGACCACCCAGTGTCTATGAAAGCAACCCTGCTATTGTCTATCTGAACAAAGCTTAAGGTACAGTGAGAAAGACAGGGTGAGAGACAATAAGAACGACAGGGAGAGGGAGGAGTAAATGGGAAAAAAGACTAAGTGATGGAAAGAGAGGTGGAAAAGGTTGAATGACTGACTTGGAGAGAATGCAGATAGAGGGAAAAAGAGGAATGGACAGAGGGGAGATTACGTTTCAGGGGGTTTAACTTTCTGTCATCTCAAATGGAGATAAATGATTAGCCCCAATGGTTGAACATGAATGGATAGGAAAAAGAGAAGCAGAGAGAGGGGGAGTGAGTGCAAGAGATAACTACAGGGGTTGAATGAATGATGGAAGTGAAGTAAAGAGGCAGGGAGTGAGGGATAGGTTGAAGGTAGCAGAGAGGAATAAGATGACTTGTTCTGCATGTAAATTAGGCAGGTTTCATATATTTATGCTTCAACAGGATTTGAGTAGGTGCCAGTGTAGCAGAGGGCATTTGAAGATGTGTTAAGTATACTAACCTCTTTCTCTTGGCCCTTATACAGCAGTGATGGGTAATCATCTGTCAGTGAGTACGTTTACATGCACACCTACAGTATATTCCACTATTATTCCGAATATGACAATAATCCGAATTTGATACAGGAAATTAAAAAAAATGAAAATAAGGCCTTTTTCTGAATATAGCATTTTCCAATTACAGTTTTTCTTGATTGCGTTGACCTGCTTAAAGAAACTGAGAAAAAAAGAATCAATGGAATCAATACAATTTGCATCAAATCATTTCTGATTTTGGATCCAATTCTATGCCAGAAGGCAAATTTGACAACAAATGGCACTGGCATGAAAGCTACGTACAGTAATAGGCTACAATGACAAGCAATGGTGCACTGATTCGCGTGCTGTATTTTGTATTTTGTTGTCCACTGTGTAATGGTTGATTGGAAGAGCTCATACACTTGTTTGCAAGGTGTGTTGTTTGAAGGCAAAACTTGCTTTTGTTGCATATTTTAAATGTTTTGGCACGGTTAGAGTGATAGTCATTTTGACCATGAGTGCCACTGTTTCGGCCTCTGTGTTAACTGTTTTGAAAATGTGGAGTTTGAGTTGACTGCTGCATCAAAGCAATCAAGAAAAACTGTAAGACATGGGGGATATTCCGGTATTATTCAGGTATTAGAAGCATTCTTTGGACATTTATACAGCGCGTTCGGAATATGTGTCTCAATCGGGGGTACTATCGCAGTTTACGGCCTCTTGCCTATTTACGGCTTATGGTCAGCTCTGTGCGTTGCCATGGTTGCTGTACACAAACCAACCATCAACAGAACAAACCTAGAGACTTTCAAACAGCAACATGTCATTTATTAATATGTATTTGTGTCAAAATGACACATAAACATCTTTTCGTATTCTATTTTGCCTGGAAACGCTTCCAACATGCTTGCGTGTCGTGTGAAAAATAGGCATCGGTCCTATTTCTAGCATACAAGTGTTTTCGGCGCGGCTCGAGCTGCGCCTGAGACCTGCGTGTCACGCAGGCAGTGTGTAAGCTCTAACCTGTTAACATGGGAACTGAAATAAAAACGGACACTTTGGCTGTGTGTATTTAACCACAAAATATATATATAGGGTTGTGATTTTTGACAACAGTTCACACATAATTTGCTTCTACAAACAGTCAAGTCCACAGTGATTTTATCATCTAAAATACCACAGACTTAGTGCCAAGCTGTTTTAAACTGTTTTAGTGCTTTTTCAACAAGCCACTGAGAAACTCATCACAAAATGAGACAACATTGTGTTACATTAATAAAGACATAACAGTAAACTCAAGGATTTTTGGAAGAACAGAACACACTTTATATACCTTGTTCTGCTGCATTTGAACACTGATGATTAATTCATCTAAAATCCCCTCAGATTAGTATTGTCTGTAGACTCATAACACCAATTCCGATAGCGGGTGGCCTTGTCAATGTGTTGAAGACATTTCATTCGAGTTCAAATCACGTCGTTGGTAATCCCATCGTTAGATAACAGAGTGAAGTCTTTCCTGAGAAGAGTACACAATTTCATCTCATTGTCTTGATAAGATTGTGTCTCATCTGATGTCCTCTCCATTGTAGTTGTGTGTTGTCTGTCAAGTCATAGATAAAAACCTATGGGCCACTTGTGAAAGGAGTACAAATGCTCTCGTCATTTCGTACAGGTTATTATGCTAAGTCAGGAGCAGATGATATACAGGTTAGCAAATAGCTTTCATTACTACTCCTTGGCTTCTGTGACAGGTTCAGCTTTTGTCTGCAACTGTAGTTCCACAAACACATTTAGCTTTGTGGTCATTCCAGCTTGATTCTCCCAGGTAAAAGAACTAAAAGTAACTATCGCTGCATGTAAACAGATTGAACAGCTGAACTTTTTTACACAGCTTTATTCAGACCTTCCCAATATAGAAAGCTGAAGTGAAACCAAAATGTCCGTGTCTGACATATACAGTAAGTCAAAGACATTTGCAGGTTGAACATCACAAACTTGACGGAAGAGGTCACTCTGGCTACAGCTAGTCCATACATGTCTGTAATGCTAGCAGGGCAGGGAGGGCCAAACAGACAAAGGCCCTGTTTACGCGAGAACGTCGCGGGTGAAAACATAAAAATATTTTATCAGATGTGCCTTTCGTTTAGACAGCGACAGCATTTTTTGGGGCTTAAAAACGCAAAAAAGTGAAACCACCCTCCAGAGTGGAAATCTTAAAAACGCTCCACCGTCGCGTTCCCGTCTAAAGGGTAAAAATGCAAAAGTCTGCAGCCTCTATTGTTGTGGTAGCTGGCGACCCACCCCATATTTCATTACATAAATCAAAATATAGAGTGATTACTCGCCCATGGCCACTCCACAGCCTGCCTATACTTGGTCTGGATGGCTTTCAGCTTTGATGATATCTGACTTTTACAGGTAGCATCTTTCTCGTGTGGATATGACGTCCCTCCAGGTACAGGATACTGCTGAAGAAATTCGGTCCATATGTCTATATATTTTGACTGGCAGGACTCCCAGTCCACACCCTGTTGTGCCACCTCCTCGTCTGTCCAGACAAAATTGTCAGTTTTTGCTTCGCCATGTTTTGGTTTCACGCTACTAGGGAGAGAAGTAGGAGGAAGGTTCTACGCAGGCGCACAGACTTGGTGGTGTTGTGTGGCAGCTTCACAATACCACCTAGCCGCCTGGTGCGCATACTACATCAAATTTCACACACGTTTGGGTCACCATATGCACGCAGATTTCCCCCCCAAAACGCTCATCTAAACGCGGAATAAAAAGTTATAACGCAACGCCACTTTTGCGTTTTCTCTTCAGATCGTTTCCGTCTAAACATAGCCAAAGATTACAGCTAGAAAGTTGAAAAGATGACATTAAGCTGAGGGAGGTATCAGTGTGAAGTCTGATAAATGTCCTTGAGTGATGTCACTTGAGTAAGCTTCAGTTGGACTTGAGGACTACAAGTTTGAAATTGAAAAAACAGAACTGAAGAGAAAGAATTGAGCTTACCAGACTTTTGTATCGTATCCTGCTGCTCATCTCTGCTTGAGGTAGGGATGGGCAAATGAAGCTTCTTGAAACATTATCTTTATTTTCTGAGCCTACTATATGCTGCTCTTGGTTTAAAGAAAAATGTTTGAGGAATGGCAATTCAGCGTGCTGTCAACCCTTTGTTGAATTGTCTACCTTCTAGTGGGCTCAGAAATTAAAGAAAATGGTTAAAGAAGCTTCATGAAGCTTTATTTGCCCATCACTAGCTTGAGGCTACATTAGCCACTACTAGCATAACACTTCTGAATCAAGGAAGAAGAATGAGTGCAATAATAGAGGAGATATATGTGATATTAACATGGTAACATGCTAATATTTGCTAATTAGTAGTGATGTACAAATGATTTGTTGACCCAACTAGATGGTGCTCTTGGTTTAAATAAAAAGGCTTAAGGAATGGCAATTCAACGTGCTTTCAACCCTTTTTTGAACAGAGCGCCATCTAGTTGGCTCAGAAAATAAAGAAATTTGTTCATAAAGCTTAATTTGGACATCACTACTAATTAGCGCTTAACACAAACTACAGCTGAGGCGAATGGAAATGTCAGTTTTTCAAGTATTGGACATTGAGCATTTTGGCCTCATAATAATGCCAGAGGAAGTCAGAGGATCACCAACAGATCATTGGATGACATTTGATCTTAGTTCATTGAAAATCTTCCCACCACTGTTTTTAAATGACAGTCTTAAAGAAAATGCCAGTGCATATTTTGTAGTAGATCAGATTTTCCATATATGTTTTTTTTTTAAATACGTTTCTTTACTATCCAATATTGTAAAAGCACTTGGAGAAGATCCCAACACATCTTCTCTACGTGCTGATTTCTAGTACATGAAGCAATAGTAAAAAAATAAATTATTTCGAGAACACATTCAAGGACCCCCAAATGTCCCAGACCATAACATTAAAAGCCCTGGGAACTTATATCTCTCTGTCTGTCTCCAAGGATGAAGTCTGCAATAGCATCACTTACACCTTCCACAGACAGACACTATATTTGACTGCATTACAGCTGTTTTAGAGCTGTAAATTAGCCTCACTGAAGCGGATAGAAAACAACTCCCTCTCCTCCTAGACAGAGTGTAATATTTATTTTATTGCATGCTTGTACTGGAGTTATAAATCCAGCTCAGTGAAGCGAAATGAAATACAAGACAGGGCAACGAGGAGGATATTACCCTCTTATAAATCCTCATTTCAAAGAACATGAGCATGTACAAATGTACATCACCTGTGTGCGTCATCCTCACTCAGTCCTTCATATTTCCTGATTTTTTTTTTGTATCTCCCACTATTTTTGTCCAAGTTAATTTCCGTTTAAAATGTCACAAAATAAACTGAATTTCCATCTGAGTGGAAGCTTCAAGTAAGTAAACAATTTTCATGAATTTCTAAAGAAACACATATCCCATAAATACATAACATTTTGCAGGAATTGTTTTAGTTCTGGCAGCCGCATTTGTTTGATTGGAAGTTTATTGAAGGATATAGCCCCTTGAGAGGAACCATTGCGTTTTCAAGGGGTTTTCATTTATCCATGCTAAAATACAGCAAGACAGAGCTTTACAAGCATTTCAGGGCCCATATTTATCAGGCATCTCAGAGTAGGAAAACAGTCCTAAATAATAAAGCTCTCTGCAAAACTCCAGGTCCTTGCAAATGTATGCAGCTCTGACAATGCAGACATTACCTGTTTATAGTGGAGCCTTACCTAAAACTAAGAATCTCTTCACTAATGTCAGAAGAAATTATTCTAAATTTATTATTTATATCAGGCTTGTTAAACTTTAGGGAAACGGTGGCGCTAAATCATACAGCAAAAACAATGTATTTAATGAGTGAAGCCTTTGTTTAAACTGTCATCTAGTTTGTTGAAAATGTAAGACAAAGGACGGCCAATTACTTCATGTCCTATGGTCCTGTGATAAAGTCCAGGAATTTTGGACATATGTCAGATTGCAGGGATATATGTCAGACATATGTCAGATTGCAGGGACCCAGGTTCCATTCAGCCCAAGATTATTTAATCTAGGAGAGGGATCAATCCTAAATGGAATAGATAAGCACATAGGAAGCTGGATCCAAACTAGTTTAATGATAGCCAGACAGATTATTTTAACAGGATGAAGGAATGAAGGGGTGCTGTCAATTCAAGAGTGGGCTTGTGAGATGGCTAGGGTGGCGTTTGAAAAGATGTCATATAAACGTTATGCAGATTGGATGTCTACACTATATAATGGGGAAGGTACTTGAGCTTTCTGAGGGGCTTCTAAGAAGCTTTGTGCTGGGAAGAGATGTGTATGATGGGCTTATGGTGTTGTCATTTATACATATGTTTATTTGGTTCATAGTGAGTATTTTGTTATTATGCTGTTGTATGGTGAATATTGTGGTTGATGTGTCAACTTTTCTTGATCTTTGTCTGGGTGGGTGGTGATGGTGAGGAGGGGGGGAATGTTTATGTTTCGAATTGTCATCTAGTAAAAACATTGAGATTCATCAGAGCCAGTCTGATTCAGCTGAGCAAGTGATTAATAATTGTTTATATGTTGGCTGGCAAAAAAAAATTTGAGCGGCATATCACAATGTTGGGGGGGAAAGCAGGACTGTCAAGAGTAACTGATGCATACAAGAAAACTGAACGCCAAACTAACTGAGTATGAGGATCGGGAAAGGCGAGTAAATCTACGCATTTACAGGTTCCCGGAACGTGTTGAGGATAAAGATGTCATATCGTTTTTGAGGGTCACTCTCCCCGAAATCCTTCAGGATGACTTCCATGGGGGCTTAGATTTGGAGCGTGCTCATCGGTCGCTACTACCAGCTAAGCCCGGAGCCCCTCCAATGCCATTCATCGTGCGGTTCCTGAGGTTTCAACAGAAGGAGCGGTTGAGACAACTTGCTAGAGAGATCGGGGATGTCCGCTGGCAGAACCATAAGATAAGCTTCTATCAAGACTTCTCTAAGGCCACGCAGGAGCAACGACACTCCTTGTTGGAGTGTAAACGTCTGCTTCACTTAAGATCCTGTTTGGCATCGGCTATCCTGCAGTGCTCTCATTCTCAACGCCAAGTGGGATAAAGCATTGTTTTGAAGATCCCAAGAAGGCCTTGAAATGCATCAAAAACCTTTGACTGTCCCCGGCGTGCGCGGTGGGCGCCCCCCCTCCCCCATTTTTGCACCTTTCAGAGTGTCTCCGGTAAGACAATGTAATCTATGTTTCGATCTCCGTCTCCCCCACTGATAGACATTTAGATGAACATTTTGGGTTTGTAACACTGGGGGCTGGAGATCTGTTTTCCTTTTTATTTATCTATTTTATTTATTTATTTATTTTTTGCCCAATTTTTGACCTTTATCTTGCATCACTACCTGTAATCTACCTCATAGCATAGATCTACCACTCTATCCTCATGACTGTTATTATCTTTACTGTTATTTTTATAGGTGCATTCTTTATTACAATTTGTAGACCATGAGTGCATTATTAACAGGTAGGCATTTTTCATTTTTGCCTGGGTTGCAGGTCATGTATGTCTGTCAGGTGGGGGGCGTTTTTGGGGGTGCCATGGTCTGTTAAAGGTCTACCACACTGTTATAAGGCAGATGTTTTAATGTTAAAGAAAATGTTCACACTGCTGCTGTTTCACTTTTTGGTAATTAGTGGTGCCGCTGCCACACTTGAGTGGCCATAAACTCTTAGTTCCTTGAGTTAGTTATCCAGTTGTGGATTTATCAGGGAGGTTTGACAGTACTCTGCTTCCTCACCTTCCTTTTTCTTTTTTGGTGTTTTTGATGTTTTTTGTGTTCTCCTGTTTTGGGGTGTTTTTATTTTATGGATCCAGACTTCTCTCTTACTGTTGTGGGGACAACTCCATTTTTTATTTCACTATTTTTCCCAGCATATGACAGCTCTCAATCTCATTTCAGTCAACGCCAGGGGTCTTAACATTCCACACAAAAGGACCACTGTACTAGAATTGCTCCGTAAGAAAAATATAGATTTTTCAGTAATCACATTTATTGTGCAAAGATGTGGGTCGATTAGCCAATAAGTTTTATCACCCTATTGCAACTTAATCTGCAGCTACGAAATGTAAAGGGGTAATGGTATTGTGTAAACGCAAACTAAAATTTAATGTGATTGACTCCTGGGAGGATGATGCAGGTCAGATAGCCATTGCCAAGATTTGCATGGATGGGAAAAACATTGCACTTATTTCTGCTTATGTCCCTAATACATTTGATGGCACTTTTTTTGAACTACTAACTAAATCCTTGCTTGATCTCACAGGGTTTCATTTAGTTCTAGGAGCAGATTTCAATGCGGTTTGGGACAGCAGCATGGACAGAACAGGTGGCAGTTGGACTAGGGACCAACGTCTTGCGTCTGAGGCATTGCGCCACTGGGCATCCGAAACAGGCATGGTCAACATTTGGCGTCTGCTAAACCCTTCCCTAAAAGACTTCTCATTTTATTCAGGAAGACATAAATCCTTCTCGAGATTAGATTTTATCTTTGCCTAAAAAAGATCTACTTCAAAATATTCAAAACGCGCATTTCATTCCGGTTACTTGGTCTGATCATAAACCAATATATTGTTGGTCATTGTTCGCTCGTCTTCCACTAAAGCCCCTAGGTGGCGTTTCAATTCTTCCTTATTGCGAGATGAAACGTTCAAAACTCAGTTTGAAACAAATTTTTGGAATTTAATGTCGGCTCTGTTTCCGATCCAAGAATACTTTGGGAGGCAGTGAAAGGTTTTATAAGGAGTAACACCACTTTATGTTACGGGGAGGCGGAGGAAAGAGGACCCAAACGCAGAGAGAGGCAGGCAGGCAGGCAGGCGATGGTTAAACACAGGTTTAATGAACAAAAAATGAGGAGAGCAAACAACGAAGGAAGTCCTGAAGGCACAGGCAAAAAGGTCCAAAATACAAAAAACCAGAATAGGGAATCCAAAGACAAGGGCACAGGCTACGACACGCTGACAGGACAGGAACACAAACTGACACAAAGATACAAAACGATCTGACACAAGACAAAGGGAACACAGGGGTTAAATACAAGAGGTAATGAACAAATGAGGGACAGGTGACACGACAGGTGAAACACATCAGGGTGGGGCAGGACAATCAACGAAGGCAAAAAGTAAAACTAGACATGACAGGACAGAAAACAGACTATCAAAATAAAACAGGAAACAGGAACACTAACAAAAACCTGAAATCACAACTAAACACAGAAACTTGACAACACAGAACACAGGAATAAACCACACAATAAACAATAAACGAGGAGATAACTAAACAGAAATATACAGAATATACAAACACAGGAAACATGAACAAATAAACAATAAAGACAACAGAAATGAACAAACAGGTAACAGAAATAACCTAAAACCATAACAACTTTATACACTTCAACAAGGAACGTACAGCCAAATTGGAAGCTTTAGAATTAAAATATGCGACCCTTGATGCTTCCCTGCAACATCATTTTAACGACTACACAGCCCTACAGAAGGAACTGATTAAAAAAGAGATTAACTCTCTTCTGAGGCGTCGTTCAGAATTCCTTATGCACAAAACAAGGCAAACTTACTATTTTAACTCCTCAAAACCCAGTCGTCTACTAGCAATGAAACTTCAGACAGATGAGCACTTTGCTGATATTTTTTGCATTAAAGACAAAGATGGCACTATACAATGTGATCCAAAGAAAGTAAATGCCTCTTTTGCCTCATTTTATCAGGAGTTATATAATTCTGAAAGTAACTTTGACAAACATGTCTGCGATATTTTCTTGAATGACGTTAAACTACCCCGCCTTAGTACTGTTGACTCCATAAAGCTAAATGGCCCTGTCACATTGCAGGAGTGTGAGGCAGCTGTCAGGGCCATGCGTAAAGGTAGATCACCAGGGCCGGATGGAATTCCACCTGAATTTTACCTCACCTTTTGGCCCCTGATCGGCCCTCTGTTATTGGACATGATCCTTTATTCAATCAGAGTGGGATCATTTTCTAGGGATGTTAATTCAGCATTAATTTCACTGCTTTATCCTTCAATATCACGGAGACCGTTCTCCTTCGCAATTTGAGTGCTGCGCGGCCACGGATGGCCCCCCAGTTCTGTGCTCAACCAGTTGAACTGCCAGATCTGATGCCTTCTTATGGCTTTGATTTGTATCCGTTGCCCCCAATCTATACGCCCTTTGCGACACTTTCAGAGGTTGACACCTAGGGGCACGAGGTTTTAACGGTTGCATTGCGGATAGACTGCGCTCAACTGCATTTTACTTTTATCACCAAGGCACAATTCTGACGCATGAGTCCGGCATTTGGTCACGTCGGTGTGAAATGCTGGTAAGGCTGGGGGGGTGGGCGGGTGAATGAAATAATTGAAATCCGCCTATCTCCAGGGAGGACAGTCTTGGATGTCTCGGACACAGGATCTGAATGTATTCGTAGGAAGATGCGGAAATCCTAAAGAACACACAACCAATCGTAGGGTACTACTGAGCAGCTAAAGTCATAACATAACAAATAGAGAGTTACTGCAAATACCATAAATAATGCGGCCATTTCACAACCGTAGCACGGCGTATAGACAAATGAGTAGAGGGGTGGAGTAAAGAAAGAAGGGGGCGAAACCACAAGCGCTACAAGGAAAGGAGAAAAGAAAGGCTAAGGGGGAGAGGAGGGGAGAAAAGAAAAAGAAGGAGAAAACAGGGGGTGGCAACCGTGGGAGACGCAACTGGCTAATGGAGTGGAAAAGAAACGGGCAGAAACAGCGTGCGCGGTAATCAGGCGATGTGTAATGCTCCCATCCCTGCATCTATTCCAGTCACTAAAAGCTTCACTTATCTGGGGATAGATATCTCTTCCTCCATACAGACTATCATTAAAAACAATTTTTGTAACACACTTAACAAAGTTGTGGCGGATCTGGACAGGTGGATTAACCTGCCAAATTCACTTCGTGGCAGGGTAGCCATAATTAAAATTAATATTCTGCCCAGAGTCAATTTCGTTAGCTCGATGCTCCCCCTCAATATTGGAGCAAATTACAGTCAGCAATAAATACATTTCTGTGGCATGGCAAACGATCTCGCATTAAGCTCACCACTATGCAGCGAGAAAGGCAAGCTGGTAGCTTGTCCCTCCCAAACTTCAAGTTCTATGAGTGGGCCTTCACACTTAGACCTCTCCTATCCTGGTTTCAATCTGATGCTCAAGTGTCCTGGCGCGCTTTGGAGGAGCAGATGATAGCTCCATACTCGTTTACTAACATTCTGCATTCCAAAATCTCACCCCATCACTGCCGTTTGAGATTTGGTCCTATGATTTCACATTTGCTATTGATATGGAGGAGGGTGGAGAAATTGGCTGGTTGCTCTTCTGTTTATGGACCCACACTCTCCAATATTTAACAATGAGAGATTGTTAATTGGCGGTCGTCCTATTCGATTTCCTGATTGGGAAAAAAAAAAATGTTTGCACACTCAGTGATATTTATGGGGAGGCGGGGTTACTCACTTTTCAGAACATATGTATTAAACATGGTATACCACGTACCTCCTTTTTCTTTTATTTGCAGCTGAGATTGACTTTAAAAAGCAATGGTGCCCCTTTACAGGCCCCTCTTACACCACACCCATTTCGAAAATTGTTCCACTCTGCTGGGAGTACAAGGGGTTTTGTGTCGAGTCTATACTGGTTCTTGCTGTGGTATGCTCATAGACCTCTGGCGTTGGACACGGTGTGGAGGAGAGATGTTCCAGATTTGGAACCTACATTTGATTGGGATAAAGTGTGGATCAGTGTGGGCTTAGCATCCAGAAACCCTGATCATCAGCAAATACATTACAATTATATACACAGGGTATATTTAACTCCTAGGAAGCTTCATTTGATGAAGGTTATTGACGATCCTACGTGCACTTTCTGTTCCTCCAAAGTGATAGGCAGTTATATTCACATGTTTTGGGAGTGTACCCCAGTGGCCGATTTTTGGAAGATGGTTGCCCTTAACCTCTCTAGGTTGTTTAAGATTAGATTGCCCTGCTCGCCTGCTACACTTGTTTTGAATGATTTGTCAAGGCAGGGTTTGACACTGAATAAGAGAAAAGCATTGCTGGCTGGACTTACGGCTGCAAAAAAACTAGTTGCCACACGTTGGAAACCTCCACATTCGCTCTCTTTTCGAGCTTGGGTTTTAACATATTTGGATATTGTTTACTTGGAGTTGTCGACAGCTAGAGCCCACGGATCAAAAGAGTCAGCAACAGAGGCTTGGCATTCTCTTTTAACGACCCTCCGCGGGCTTCAGGTTTAACATGTAACCGAGATTTGAAGTTCTGGATGGTTCTGGATTTTTTTTTTTTTCTCATCAGTTGTTAAACATACATTTCTGCGTTTATGTATAGGTAGGTATGTGAATATATGTTTTGTGCTTTATTTTTGATGCGTATACATACCTGTACGTACTGTCTCTTTAAAATAAAATTAAAACATTTGCTTTTTTGTTTATTTATATTTTTAAAACTATAACGCCGAGCTAGATCTAGCTCGGATCATATCGTAATGTTCTGTATTACAGCATACTGTAATATTTCACCGGTAATAACCGAAATAATATTATTAAAATAAAGAAATGAATACCATGATAACATCTAAATAAATGTTGATAGATGTAGCGTTATAGTTTTAAAAATATAAATAAACAAAAAAGCAACCCAGCTTCCCTGGCCCAAATAGACTGAAATAATAACATTAAAAGAAATACATATAAACCATGATAAGATCTCGTGAATAAATGTTGATTAAAATAGCTGTTATTGGGTTAAAAATACCAATAATAAAACTGCTACAGATTTCGAGTTAAGGGGGGTGTGTTTTTTCTTTCGTCTATATCCGAGGGTGAGGGATAACATGAATGTCTATCTGACGGACCCCCTCGTCAAAAAATAACACAGTGGGTACCCCCCTGGCGTTGAAACTTAACCCCAGGGGTCCTTGACCATGCGTCAGACATTTGACGAGTAGGGAGTGAGACTGTGTTGGCTGTGGAATCTTTCAGGTTTTTGGATCCACTATTTCACAGGACCAAAAGCAGGTGCTCAATTCAGACACTATCAGAAAAAAAGGCCCAGCAGAGGCTGTGCCAGCACTGCAGTCACAAAGTCTGCACATCTATCCTGCCACAAACAGGACAGGAAAAAACTACAACAGAGTCAGGACTGCAGAAAAAATTACTTACTATTGCAGGGATACTTTATGTACGTTTCTGTATCCTTTGTCTATTTAATATCTTCAGGTGATGAGTTGTTTAATGAGCACTGTCAAAGCACGATGCATCACCAATCAGATTGCCGATGTCTCAGGTGCCTTGTCGTGACAGAGCTAGATTGAGATGTCTGCAGTCCTTAATTATCTACATATTGCTCTTAGCTGCCATGACATGTTTGATGTATATGTAACACATGGCTGTGTAATCTGTAAACACTAAACAATAAATAAATACTGCATAGATTAAAAATGCAAAAGCTCTTATAGCAATGAAACTTGATTTGAATGTTCTGTTTGTTACTGGAAGAACCTGATATTCAACCAGTGTAGTAGTCACATTATACGTACCCATGTTACAATAGTAACTACCATCAAGACTAGAAATAATGTATGCTACATACACAAATACATGTCTTTGTGTACAGATATAGAGTAGGGGTTTCCTGCGCTGGTATTGTAAAGTAACTAGTTTTGTAGTGTAGTGCAGTGGTTTTCAAAGTGGGGTCCGGCGACCCTTACGGGTCTGGTCGAGTGCACAAGATAACAAAAATAACAGCCAAAGAACACAATTTGTTCTTGTTTCAGACTAAGGCCTAGTCCACATGTCACAGGTATTTTTCAAAGTAGCAAATTCACTGACAAAGCAGAGGGATATGGTGTAACCTTGTGTAATGTTTACAATGCAGATTATTGACATTAGGTCTGCAACACATGTAAAATGAAATTATATTGATGGGATGTCTAAGTTTTTACGTTTTTCCCGTCCACACAAGCAGTGTGTCTCCATCTAAATGAAAATGTAAAAAGTGCTCTCAAGAGATAAGATAAGTGTAGCGTGAATCAATGAATAACTACACATGTATTAGGTTTAGATATTAATTTCAAAATTAGTTTCATCAACCAACTTTAGGAATTTATTTATTTATTTGCATAAATTTAGGTTTAAAATTTAATTTTAAGAGCCGAAGGCGCTCAGATTGAATGGATTAAACCATCACACCTAAAGTAAAACATCATTTAATCACAAATAATATTCCAATCAACAAATATGGTATTTTTATCAATCTCAAATGAAAAACCGTGAAGTTCGTAGCTGCAAATTCACCCAAATTATACTCATGAATTAGACAGACAACAACTTTATCAATAAATGGAAGGGATTTATTAATCAGATAATCAGATAATACATTAATAACTCCATATCAGTGTTAATTAAAGCACAATTAACATATTTAGTATTGCTTATAAGACACTTATGGAATTTTTTTATTAGAAAAGTGTTAATGGTTTATATACCTATAATGGTCATAAACATAAATACGATGTATATATAGCATTAATTAGACTTTATAAAGGTTAATTATTAACAAATGTATTATTTCTTATTAGCACCTTTATGAGCACAAGTTATTAACATCTTATTAAGGTTAATAAGGTATATATATATATACCTTATTAACCTTAAAAGATGTTTATTAACATTAATGAGACTTAATGAGTTTTAATAATAGTATAAAAGCCATTTATTATTGGCTTGTAAAATATTTATGAGCACTTCTAGATACTTGTTAACAGTTTATAGACCACTCAACAATGTTAATAAGCTGTTTATTTACAGTAATCAGACTATAATAGGTTTATGTTAATGTATTATAAAGGCTAATAAATCCTTTATTATGCACTTTTTAACCATTAACAATGCTCCATTGCAGCTACTGGACAGTGTCTTATTAAGATGAGTGTATAATGTATGAAATATGATAAATGATTAATAAATGATGCATGTGGAAAACACACGCACACACACACACACACACACAATTATTTACTGATGAAGCTTAAAAACACGCTTTCTCTCTCTCTAGCCAGCTCTTTTAGAAAGGTATTTATTTTTGGTTTCAGCCTTTGAAAGCAGTTAACAATAAGTGCAATAAGATTCCGACCACATAAACATTGTAGACATTGTGAAAATGTAGTGTAACACATACAAAAGTACAACTTAAAATTTTAGGTAGTTTTACAATTTTACAAAACAAAAGAAAATTCTTTTTGTAAAATATTAAAAATTAATACTACTCAAAATACAAACATTGCACTTTCTGAACAGGCTAACAAACAAAAATAAATGAAAACACAAAATTTAAACTAACAGCATCTAACTTGAATCCCCATTAAATCAAACAACAATCTACAACCTAACACATTTGGTAGCCCGTTTGGAGCACCCGTTCGTTGATCCATATATCACCTGGAGTGGTTGACTGTCATATGGTTGTACCCAAGTTCAGCTAGGGTACGATATGACCGCCATTCATCACTTATAACAGAGGAGCCAGTCTTTACATGGTGTGCAATCAGGGGCAAAAGGTTCTGACGACCCCTTCTCTCCACCAGTTGCTTAACTTATTTCCTCCTTCTCCAGGTGCCGCCCATTCTTCCTCTCCCATACTTTTGGGATGACACAAACAAGGCAAAAAAAAAAAACACTTCATGAAGTTAACAATTTTCAGCCAAACATGCTTTTTTGAACTAAATTCAGGCTAAGACATTGGATCTTTTCAAAGTTTTTTTCCATTTTTTAAAAATTACGAATTAATAAAAGCAAACTACTCCTTAAGAAATAGCGGAACAGGGCACCCAGGGAACTACGGTGCGTGTTCTGATGCAACCTGACTACGGCGCATTCACGGCCCAGCGGCAGCGGGAGCTTGAAGAAGCACAACACAAGATACATGCTAGGAGCACCCCGGACCTGCTCGTCCACCCGGCTACACGGAGAGTGACCCACGGAGGGAGAGAGTGCGGACGTTTTCTGTCGGGAACTGGATGTGGAGAACGACGCGATATCAACAAGGCAGCGGAGCCAGACGACTGCAGGGGGCTGGCGGAGGGGCCGAGGCTGGCGGACCCAGCAGCTGTGGACTAGCGGTGTCTGGGCTACTGTGCTAAATTTGTCCCGAGGACACTATATGTAAGTTTTGGAGCCAAACTTTAAAGGAACATTTAACCAGACTGAAAAAACATGATGGATGCTGACCGTCCAGTTTATAATCTATGTTTGTTAACAGTTTACCAGACTGGAAAAACACGATAAATGCTGACTGTCCAGTTTATAATCAATGTTTATAATTCCAACCATGTTGGTGTGTTATTCACATAGCTTATTTCAGAATTTGATAGTTGGTTGAGACCTAGTTCTAGGGTTTTTGTAACACCGTTCATGTTTAGCATAAGAAGTTCATTAGACCTGTTTCAACCTACCTGTGACTTTAGGGGATTTATTTAATTGTTTTATGTTTTTACCACACTTTGCTCAGAGCTTACAGTTCACCCTTTGCTAAAAATGTATCAGCGAATTTCAGTAGGGTACTCGAGACATGTATGCATGTAAATTTTGAAGATGGCTGAGCTTTCAATCCTTTCAGTTAACATCAGGGGGCTAAAACGGACCGATCAAACAAGCTAAATTCCTGGACTATTTAAGAAGGAAGAACATAGATGTGGCGCTTATACAAGAGTCACATTTATGTAAAAGAGATGTAAATCGTCTACAAAATAAATACTTCAAGGTTGCTGCCTCATCTAGTGATGACACCAAAACCAAGGGCTCCATTGTGTTGCTGTCGCGGAAATGCGCACTCACCGTAGACGACAATATATCAAGACCTATCAAGACCTATCAGGCAGGATATCTTATATGTACCACGATAAGGTGTAAGAAAATAGCCTTTGTTTTGGTATATGCACCGTCTACATATGATGAAAGTTTTTTCCCGCGCCTAACCAATTAATTGCTTTCTCTCAATGAATATTCACTAATTATAGGGGGAGACATGTACTAGATTTAAATAAGGATAGATCAGGGGTCAATCACACAAAAGCCCAAAAACATATATCAGACATGTTTAGAGCAGTTGTGGAATCCCACTATTTTACAGATATATGCGGCCAACTTGAACAGGAAAAGAGAGGCAAGGATTGCAGAATTGGAAGAACGCTGTAAATCTTTAGAGCAGTCTCTTAAGACTTGTTTTTCTAAATCTACACATACTCTCCTAGTCACAAATCGAACAGAGCTAAATGATCTGCTAAGAAGGAGAGCTGAATTCATAATGCACAGAGTGAGGCAAAATTATTATTTTAATGGTTGTAAATCAAGCAAACTGCTTGCTCTGAAATTAAAAAGAGGTATCTCAACAAATCCTAAGGATATCAGCGCCACTTTTCAATCCTTCTATTCAAAGTTATATGAGTCTGCAACCCAGATCCGACACAGTGCCAGAAGTTCCTAAAAGAACTAAACCTGCCTCGTCTTGACCCAGAAGAGGCAGAAGAACTGGGTCAACCTATAACGTTAGAGGAACTTAAATCAGCATTAAAAACAGTTTTAAAAAAAAAAGGGAAAACGCCAGGGTTGGATGGAATTCCATCAGAACTTCTTCTACAGTATTTTGACATATTAGGACCTACCATTTTACAAGCTTTAACTTCAGCCATAGAGAAGGGTACTTTCCACCCCCAAACCAACACTGCGCTAATCTCCGTTATACCCATAAAGGGCAAAGATCTTACGGATTGCTCAGTTTGAATCAGACAAATTTCAGGCCCATCAGCCACATCGGGACTGATATTAAGCTTTATTCCAAAGTCTTGGCTCTCCGCCTAGAGCGCTTTATCGAGAAGCTAGTCCACCCCGCCCAATCAGGTTTTATACCAAAACATCATGCTGCAGACAATGTACGCAGACTATTTCATGTAATAGAAGAAGCCAAAACCCTTCCAACAATGGCAGCAGTTTTATCAGTGGACGTGGAAAAGGCTTTTGACCGCCTAGAGTGGAACTATTTGTGGCAAGTAATGGAGAGGCTTGGTTTGGGGGCCAAATTCATTGACATGAGTGCGTTAGGGCGTAACCCTAACCCTAACGTGCGTACTTTATATGCGAATCCCACGGCCATAGTCTCAACCAATGGCTTGCATTCTCAGCCGTTTCCCATCGAGCGGGGCTCGTGACAGGGATGCCCACTTTCCCCCATGCTGTTAGCAATCTCTCTTGAACCGTTTTCCCAAGCCATAAGGCAAAATAAAATCTGTAATGTCCAGATTAAATACAATAGCAGCTGAATATCATTATTTGCAGATGATATTTTGTTGTACATCTCTGAGCTTGAGGATTCTATTCCATAAATTCTTAAGATCTTCATCGAATTTGGCTCAATCTCCAGCTATAAAATTAACTGGAATAAATCTAATCTCATTTTATTGAACAACAGGCATGTGACATCAGCCATTAGTGTTACAATACCAACCCAAAGCAAAATTACATATTTGGGCATCACCATACACGCATCGCTACAGCGAGTTGTCCAGGACAACTATGAAACTATATTAATTAGTGTTCAAAGGGATCTGGCCAATTGGTCTGCGTTGCCGGCATCACTGCGGTCCAGGATTGCTGTTGTTAAAATGAACATAGTTCCGTAGTTTAGACCAGCTATTCAATGAGAAAGGTATGTTTAGTTTTGAAGACCTGAGGGCTAGTTTTGAGGTCCCCAGGACATCCTTCTACTTTTATCTGCGCTTAAGATCAGGCCTAAAATGTTATGGAGTACCATGGGGAAACAGTCTTGAGGCGCACCCAGTCATTAAATGGTTTGCTGATTTTCCTGTGAGAGGATTAGTGTCCAGGATTTATGCTAAACTGATGCAAGTATCCATAGGAGAACTCCCAATAGTAAAGAAATGGGAATGAGAGCTGAGCCCTGAGGGGAACGCAATTAATTGGGAGACAGTTTGGGACATTTTCCACTGTTCCAAAAACCCAAATCACCAGTATATCCACTTCAACATATGTCATAGGACATATTGGACTCCTCAGAAGAGATACGTCTCTAAAGTCATTCCCACTCCCTATTGTACTTTCTGTCAACCTTAACAAACTGGAACTTTCTTGCATATGGTCTGGGAGTGTGAACGGGTGCATGAGTTTTGGAATAAAACAACATCAATAATATCTGATTTAATAGGATGTCGAATTCCTAGAGAGAACTAGAGGAGAGCGATTAGGCAAGTTGTGGTTTCTGTTTGTTTGTTTGTTTGTTTTGTTTTCCTTAAGACCGCAGAGGGTGGTGGGTGGGTGAGGGTCTTTGTTCTTGTTCAATTTGTGTTTCTTTGTTCTGTGCGCCATCGGTCACATATGGTGGAGATTGTTTTGTATGTCTGAAGGTGCTAATAAAAAATTAAAAAAATTGATCCCAAAAAAAAAAATAAAGAAATAGCGGAACACCCACTGTATAACGTAAGCTTTTGGGATATCAATCTGTCCAGTTAGGAAGTAAGGCTGCATGATATGGCCTGAAAATGATATTGCAATTCTTTTAGGCCACAGCTGTTGATGTTGATGTTATATATCTAAAGAAAAATGTAAATGTCCTCAAAATCACTTTATAATAGGACTGTGACACAGAATTAAAATTTACAATACTTTACGACCAAATAACCGCACTGATGTGACAATATTGTAGAATAAATAATTATCAGTAATATGGAATTACTAATTGGGTGAAGAAAAGTATTCAAACAAGTACCACAGCCTGGGAAGTTTGAAGAAATTTACATTATTTATGTAGTAATGCAACATGCAAAACTGTTTCTATTATCAGTTCCAGGTAATGTCTGCACTTTTGGATGATTTGTTTAATCTAATATAGAAACAGGCAGTTTTGCATTTTGCACCACTGATTCATGGTTGTTACACAGGAACTACCAGAAGCATTTCCAGGTAATCTATACACCTCTGTTATTCTAATATTACCATGAAATGAAATAGAAACAGGCAGTTTTGCATTTTGCACCACTGATTCATGGTTGTTACACATCAACTACCAGAAGCATTTCCAGGTAATCTCTACACCTCTGTTATTCTAATATTACCATGAAATGAAATAGAAACAGGCAGTTTTGCATTTTGCAGCACTGATTCATGGTTGTTACTTTGGTAATTACATGTTATTACCTATATATTACCTCTTTATTATCACACTGTTCCCTACTATTACCATCTTATTACTGTGGTGTAATGTAAAGTGCTACCAAGTTTTCTTTAACTACATTTTAGTGTTGTCTTTTTCGTCAACGATATTGCATGTTGATAGCGCCACAGTCAGCGTTTAATGACGTCGGTAATGTCTTGTCATATAGCCTATCGTTAATAAATTTAACACAGCAGAGGTCTTTATTTCCAAACAGTCTTAGTGGCTTGACGGTTAATGTTGAAGTATGGATTTGATTCGCGGGGGTATTTTGTCAACTGTAATGTTATTGGTGTTATTAGTTAGCAGTACACTACCGGACCTAGGGTGAGCATAGAGGGTGAGTCTGAGTGAGAAGGAAGAAGTGGAGAATTTACAGCTCACAGCAACTTAATACAATATAGTGCCTATATGATCTTGTGTATGACCTTATGATTGAGTTTCCTCTAAGCAAAATTATACGAGTGAATTTAAGATGGACCTTTATTATGAATAGTAGACACTGAAGAAACAGCATTATGGCAGCGCTTTTTTCCCTCAACCTTTTTTCTGCGTCGGGAAACCAAGTGTGAAGTAGGTTGGATGAACGGTTCATGAGATATTTCAAAGACAGACCACACACACACACACACACACACATACAGAAGCTTCCAGATTTATTAGATAGATGACTTAATAAGCCCAGCATCTAAACACTTAGTAAAACGTTTGTTTTGCATTTGCCAATGAACACAGAGACCAAGAAGAACTTGAGGTGTAGGCTAGACAATCAAACATGATGTCGCAGGCTTGAATGTGTTTCACACTTTAACAATTTGAGCCTGACCAATATTGGCCTATTTCAGATACGATTAATAATGGCCAATACGGTCTCACGGCAGTTTGTGTAATTGTCACATTATTTTTAATGTATTGATTCGTGTACAACACATGTTTATCTCGTTTTTTTCGTGGTGGCCAGCACGAAAAGATTAACGGGGAAAGCAAACGTCACACCCCGCAACAACAACAACGGGATTGCGGAGGTTGGGTTTAGGAAAAACACAACGGGGAAAGGACACCTCACACGCCAGGAGACTGGTAGATTGGTACTAGTCTGGCTCTATTTATAACCGGATTGTTATTTACAACACATGACTTCTGACTGGCATTTACAACTCAAACCTGCTGCACCACTATAATATACTGCTTTAAACAGATCCGGTTGAAATGTGGCTACAGCAGGATAACGTTAATCCATGAAACCTCAATCTAAATGGAATGTGCACCAATGCATAATCATTAAAGACTCAAGACTAAGGTACGTTGCATTTTACTGCATTACATAACAAGTTAAAAATAATGATCACTACCCATATCTGTTTAACAGTTACAGAAACAATTACATGTCATATTAACCATGAAGAGGTACAAGGGACTCAAAGTTTGGTTATTATTAATGGCTACAATGTGTTCCTGTATTTTGACTTGGTTTGTATAAAGTTTTCAATCTGTGTTGTAAATTACACCTGTAACCACTGTGACGTCATGAGAGGCTACACCGCTCTCCGGGGGACAGCTCAAGCAGTGCGAGGACACAATGTTCAAACAAAATAAGGATTTTATTACAGTTCCAGGGAATTAACAAAAAAACAGCACTCCAACTTCACAGGTGGGACCCAGTTAATCGTCAAGGGTCAAAACTTCAAATAATGTCTCTTCTGGTTGTTAAATCATAATCTTCATTCCCTCAGGTAAAACAATCTTTTCAGCCTTACTTCAATCCGAGCTGTAAGTCCTTCCGACGTCTGGTAATGATTCTCCACCTTTCCTATTCCTCTGCAGCGAGCACAGCTTGTAGTTGTCTCTCCAAAACTCACACACCCACACGAGTGTGTCTCTAGGCTTTAAAAAGCTCTTCTGCTCATCAGGATCTGATCAGTCTCAGCTGTGTGTGGGAATGTAGTGTCTTGAGTGGAGGAGTTCCCGACTGCACCAGCAGATGGAGCCATAGCTGCTTGTGATTGCAGCCACTTCACAGGAATGTAACGTCCCTCCAGGACACAGCCTCTCGTGACATCACACATCCCCCCCCTCGAGACCGACGTCCTCGTCGGGGCAAAGGCCGAGAAGAAGGCATCACGCCAGGAGAGGGCATCCGCGTTGCCATGGCGCTTGCCAGCCCTATGGACGACAGAAAAGTTAAAAGCTTGCAAGCTCAAAAACCATCTGGTAACTCTACTGTTAGTTTCTTTGTTCTTGGCCATCCACTGCAGAGGGGCATGATCAGAAACCACCGTGAAACGTCGGCCCAGGAGATAGAACCGCAGGGACTCCAGGGCCCAGGTTACAGCGAGACACTCCTTTTCCACCGTCGAATAGTTCCTCTCCCTCGGAAGTAACTTCCTACTCAAGTAGAGAACTGGATGTTCTTCACCGTCATGTGCCTGGGCGAGGACAGCACCCAGACCCACCTCTGAAGCATCCGCCTGGACGATGAATTCTCTCTTGAAGTCCGGCGCCACCAGGGAAGCCTGGCCCAAGCAACAGTGGGTTGGCCTGTTAGCCCCCTTCCTAACCGGGGAGTCGCTGAACGCTGTCCGGGACCTGGGCCCCGACCAGGCAACCGATTATGATGCCCTGAAGTCTGAGATCCTCAGCAGGAATGGACTCACCAAATTTGGTATGGCCCAGCGCTTCCACAGCTGGACCTTCCAACCTGACCAGCCTCCTCGGGCGCAGATGCATGAACTTGTCCGGATCACGCAGAAATGGTTGGATCCGAAGAGGAATACGACAGCGGCGGTGGTAGAGGCTATTGTGGTGGACCGTTACCTACGTGCCCTGCCCTATGACGCGAAACGATTCATCAGTCAACAGGACTTGACCACGGCGGATCTGACTGTGGAAGCTGTGGAAAAGTACCAGGCCACGGCGGAGATGCTGTGTGCTTCCAGAAAAGACCCCAGGGGTGCGTCTCCACCACAGATGGGAGGGGCCCGTCCAAAGAACCCCAAGGTCTCGAGTCCAGCCACGTCAGGACCGAACCCGGCTCCAGGCGGAGTCAGAAACCAGGCAGGTCCAGGAAGAATACAGCGGGGGAGTGAAACCCGACAGTGTTACCGGTGTGGGGAGATGGGACATATCTCCTGGCAGTGTGGGAAGCCGGCGGATGAACCTATGCCCACATTCTCCACCATATGTGACGTCATGAGAGGCTACACCGCTCTCCGGGGGACAGCTCAAGCAGTGCGAGGACACAATGTTCAAACAAAATAAGGATTTTATTACAGTTCCAGGGAATTAACAAAAAAACAGCACTCCAACTTCACAGGTGGGACCCAGTTAATCGTCAAGGGTCAAAACTTCAAATAATGTCTCTTCTGGTTGTTAAATCATAATCTTCATTCCCTCAGGTAAAACAATCTTTTCAGCCTTACTTCAATCCGAGCTGTAAGTCCTTCCGACGTCTGGTAATGATTCTCCACCTTTCCTATTCCTCTGCAGCGAGCACAGCTTGTAGTTGTCTCTCCAAAACTCACACACCCACACGAGTGTGTCTCTAGGCTTTAAAAAGCTCTTCTGCTCATCAGGATCTGATCAGTCTCAGCTGTGTGTGGGAATGTAGTGTCTTGAGTGGAGGAGTTCCCGACTGCACCAGCAGATGGAGCCATAGCTGCTTGTGATTGCAGCCACTTCACAGGAATGTAACGTCCCTCCAGGACACAGCCTCTCGTGACATCACACCACCCTTCCTGGATCCTAGCAAGGCATAATCCCAGACTAATAATAATTTATTATTTCTGTTCCAACCCCAGGTGTAAAATGACTGCCAAACTCAGTTCTCAGAAGCAAAAACATGAGCTGGACCTGGCTAAACAAAAAATACCAGCTCAGGAATACATGATCATGGAGCTAACCAGGGCGAGAGATTTCTTAAGAGAGCAACTGTCTCAGTGTAAGTCAATAATTACTGTTATTCATCAATAAACAAGCATAATGTGTATGATGTAATTATATAACGTAATGTGTGCAGTTTCTGTAAATATCAAGGACCTTCCTAATAGTGAGCTGTACTCCTTGTTACACAATCTGCCCAAAGGTTTATTTTAACCTGTTGCCTGTCTAATGTGGGCAATGTTTCATTGTGTTATCTTTATGTAGCATCAAAAACCTCCAGCATAACAAATGATGAACCATCTTCTGACCCGTCTGGCAAGTCAGCTTCTGATTTGTCTTTGTCCTCTGAGACGAGTTACTCATCCTCTGACAACTACTCCTCAGATTCATCAAGCTCCTCAAGCTCCATGTCTTCGGACGATGGCAAGAAGAAGAGGAAAGGGAAGAGTAAGAAGTCTAAGAAGAAAATTAAAAAGAAGACAAAGAAACACCCAAGGGGGAAAGAAAGCCAGAGAAACACACAAAGCTGTATTTTAAAGTGCTGATATTATGCTCATTTTCATGTTCATAATTGTATTTAGAGGTTATATCAGAATAGGTTTACATGGTTTAATTTCAGAAGCAGAGCATGAACGTGCCACGCTAGCAGCTAAGCGAGCATTATAACGTGTGTTACAAAGTTCGTCACGGAAGTAAAGGCTGGACTACAATAGAGCTGTTTGGAGCAGTTTGTGAACAGTGTTTTTGTTAGGCCTACTGCTGCTAGGTAGCTCTCTCTGCTCTTCCCCTCCCCTCTGTCTGTTCTTAATTGCAGGAGTGAAGTCTGGTGTGCGGGAGTCAGGGTCCAGCTGCAGCTCATTCACCATAATCACCTCAGCCTTAAATACCCGGTCAAACTTGCCACTCATCGTCAGATCATAGTCAAGACGACCATGTTAGTCTCGCTGCTGACTCAACCTGCTTGTTTTTGCCCTTTGTGTTTTTGGCCTGTTCTATTTATATTTCTCCTGTGCCACAGATTATTGGAACCTGACTCCTGCCTCCGCTTCACTCCTGCCACCACCATCCTGCTTTCCACTACTGGACGTCACATTTGGACTCACCACGGACACTAGGACAGTACGGTACCACTCCTGCTCAGAACTCTGGATCTGTTACCCTCCCTGTAGACCTGGACCTGCTCTTCCCCTATTTTTGGAAACCTGGACAGTTAACTTTGAAATAAACCTGTTAAACCTTCTCTGGCTCGGTGTAGTGGTCTGCATTTGGGTTCAATTCAGTTTAAAACGTGACAGTATGATCTGACCAACATGAACCCAGCAGACAGTAGCTCAGATACCACCCCAGAGTTCACTCAAATTCGGACTGCCATAGCCAATCAGGGCATTTTACTTGGCCAACATGATACTTTGTTTAAGACTATTTCTGAGAACAGTCAGATGCTGCTTAATCAGGTTCAATTACTCACCAATCAAGTGTCTGCCCTTACTACCCAAGTTAATGCTGCACCCCCTGTTCCTGGCATACAAACTGCTCCTTCTCCCGCTCTGCCTGTTTTTCCTGCTCCTCCAGCCCAGATCAGAGAGCCTTTTGTTCCTGCTCCAGAGCGCTATGACGGGAACATGGGAACCTGTGATTTTTTGACTCAATGCTCGTTAGTGTTTGAACAACAGCCACTCACCTACGCCTCAGAAAGATCCCGTATTGCCTACCTTATCAACTCTACTAGCGGTTCCGCTCGTTCTTGGGGATCAGTGGTCTGGGAGAGTCAGTCGGACGTTTGCAACTCTTACGTTGCCTTCACCACTGAGATGAGGAAGGTTTTCGACCACCCCGTACGGGGCAAGGAGGCTGCTAAACGGTTGTTTTCTCTTCAGCAGGGGCCTCGCAGTGTGGCGGAGATGGCAGTGGAGTTTCGGACTTTAGCGGCAGTGAGTGGTTGGAATGACGAGGCATTACAAGGAGTGTTCATTAATGCTTTGTCTGAGACTTTGAAAGATGAATTGGTGTCATATGATGAATCGCCTACGCTGGATAATCTTATTTCACTCACCATCAGGTTGGATAATCGGATTCCGGAGCGCCGCCGTGAGAGGAGTGTTAGTTCCAAGCAACCTGTCTGTTGTCAACCAACTCCTTCCCGCCTCTTCCCTACGGAGAAGGCCGAGTCTTCCCGAGTCAATACTAGGAGCGCTGAACCCGAAGCCATGGAGGTGGGTCGTGCACGGTTGTCCTCAGAGGAGCGTGCACGTCGTATTCAGGCTCGTGCCTGTATTGTGGAGAAGCTGGTCATTTCGTTCCTTCCTGCCCAGTTCGTCCGGGAAAAGGGCCGGCTCATCATTAATGGGAGAAGTTTTGGTGAGCCGAGCAGCGGATTCTTCCTCTTCTCCCCGCATTCTGCTCCAGGCATCCCTCCAGTGGCAGTCCCAGAATTTCCCGGTTAGTGCGCTGGTTGACTCTGGTGCCGCGATGAAAGCTTTTTAGATCGAGAGTTGGCTCAACAAATGGATTTAGAGACTGTTCCTATGGACCGTCCGCTGCAGGCTAAGGGTCTAAATGGACAATTGTTGACCAGTATTACTCATCAGACTGTTCCTGTTTGTCTCAGAGTGTCGGGTAATCATCAGGAGAACATTCAATTTCACATAATTGACTGCCCACAGATCCCCCTGGTCCTTGGTATCCCCTGGCTCATAAAACACAATCCACACATTGATTGGGTGACAGGTAGAATTATTTCATGGAGCACATTTTGTCATGTTAACTGTTTGTGTTCTGCTCAGACCCCTGCCAGCACTGTTCCTCAACCTCCACTGGAGTCCATGGATCTCTCTGCTGTCCCTGACGTGTATCATGACCTGGCATCCGTTTTCTGCAAACACAGAGCTACTTCTCTTCCTCCTCACCGGCCATACGACTGCGCCATTGACCTCCAGCCAGGAGCCCCTCTCCCTAACAGTCGCCTGTACAATCTCTCCCGCCCGGAGATGGAGGCTATGGAGAACTACATTCGGGACTCCTTGGCGGAGGGTCACCTGTAGGAGCGGGATTCTTTTTTGTTGGGAAAAAGGATAAGAC
Organism: Sander lucioperca; assembly: GCF_008315115.2. Classification (NCBI taxonomy): domain Eukaryota; kingdom Metazoa; phylum Chordata; class Actinopteri; order Perciformes; family Percidae; genus Sander; species Sander lucioperca. Next base: position 25,963,873 of record NC_050178.1, on the reverse strand, counting down.
CCTCAGACCCTGTATTGATTTCCGTGGACTTAACAACATCACCATTAAGAACAAATATTCTCTGCCTTTAATTAGTGGGAATGCTGTTCAGCAGCATTCCAACTATTGTTATTCTGTTCTTTATTTTTTCTTTATATTATTATTCCGTACGTTTTTTGGCTCTCCGTAACTTCTGCATACGTTCAGCTATTAAAACCATGCAACTTTTAAAATGTTCAGCTCTTTCAGCTAATGATGGGACTTCTTCAACTTTTTTTCTACTATTTATACTTTTTAAAATATTAAGCATTTTATGACTTTTTTTTAACATTGAAGTCAATGAGAGCATGCTTCAAATCCTTCAAATCTTCTTCCGCTCCCAAAATGTTCAGCCCCTCCATACTTTCACCTACAGACGCCAAACAAACTTTAAAATGTTTCAGTTCAGTCATTCAAAATATTCAGGTATTAGGCTCTATCTTTTCAATTTGATATCTTTTACAGTTTTTGTGAAAAAGCTGTTTAAGTTTAGTGATCATTTCAGGATTTTTCTGCGTTTCTAGTGAGTGTGTGTGGCGTCTGGCAGAGTGGATGATGTCATCACTAGAGTGCAGCACCTTAGAAAAAATATCTTTGTCCCCTCTCTATAAATTGCTCTCACGCCCACAATATCTACTTGTCATACACAATTTATACATCAAAACGTAGGTGTTTTTGTCTAGTTTCAGCCAATGTGCTCACTTTTGCAATATGCCTTATACTTTTGGCTCGATGAGCTTCCAAATGACAAGAGTTCCACATCTCACTCCATTCACGGCCATGTTAAATGTCCTCCACATTTCCCAGCGAAACGCAGAGCGAACCACTTTTTTAAATCGCTGATATGCCCACATTTTTAAGTTTATCAACATAAATTTTACATGAATACTTTCACAAAGGCCTTGTGGTGGTCACGATTACATCATTTCACCGATAGCCCTTATCGTTTTAGCAGTCTGAGGCATTATTTGAGAGCTTGCTCTGTGTCTTTGAATAGCTCCAGTGTGGCACAGGTGACAGTTTCAGCAGGTGACACGGTCGTTAACCTGATTAAAGATCAAAGAGATCTCATCACAGACTTCAAAGGGTGTTTTCACTGGTCATACGTTACCATGACAACACTTTCACAGACAGTTGAATTGAATACTACAGGCAGTAATATGAACATTAGTCTACATCTTTAGTGTTCCACTTCTGTCTGACTGTCTCTGTCTCTCTTTGTCTGTCTCTCTGTCTCTGTCTGTCTCTCTGTCTGTCTGTCTCTGTCTCTCTGTCTGTCTCTGTCTCTGTCTGTCTATGTCTCTGTCTGTCTCTATGTCTCTGTCTGTCTCTCTCTCTGTCTGTCTGTCTCTCTGTCTTTCTCTGTCTCTGTCTCTGTTTCTCCCTGTCTCTGTCTGTCTGTTTCTGTTTCTCCCTGTCTCTGTCTCTCTGTCTATCTGTTTGTTTCTCTCTGTGTCTCTCTGTCTGTCTCTGTCTCTCTGTCTGTCTGTCTCTGTCTCTCTCTGTCTGTCTCTGTCTCTCTCTGTCTCTCTCTGTCTATGTCTCTGTCTCTGTCTTTCTCTGTCTGTCTCTGTCTCTGTCTCTGTTTCTCCCTGTCTCTGTCTGTCTGTTTGTTTCTCTCTGTCTGTCTGTCTCTGTCTGTTTCTGTTTCTCCCTGTCTCTGTCTGTCCATGTCTCTCTTTTTGTTTCTCTCTGTCTCGGTCTGTCTGTCTCTGTCTGTTTGTCTGTTTCTGTTTCTTGTTTTTATTCCCTCTTCCGTACGTTTTTTGGCTCTCTGTAACTTCTGCATACGTTGAGCTATTAAAACCATTCAACTTTTAAAATGTCCAGCTCTTTCAGCTAATGACGGGACGTCTTCAACTTTTTTTCTACTATTTATACTTTTTAAAATATTAAGCTTTTGAAGTCAATGAGATCATGCTTCAAATTTTCTTCCGCTCCCAACATTTTCAGCCCCTCCATACTTTCACCTATAGTTCTAAATAAAGAACCTACGGTTCTCTCACACTGTTTCTCACTCATTAGCAGGTGTGGTGATTAATAATCAAAAACAGGCTTTGTAAGTGCTGAAGGAACATCTGTGATCTATACAGATGATAGTGTAGTGGATAGGGCACATGCCTTTGGTGTGGGAGACCATGGTTTGAATCCCACTGGGGTACATTTGTCAATGTGTCCCTGATCAAGATGTCATTTCACTTTTTCAACTATTCTCACTACTTCAACTTATTCTTACGGATTTAAGCTATTCAACCAGTTTAGCTTTAACAATTCAGCTATTCATGTTTTATTTTGGCTCTCCTCTCTTCTCTCCTTCTCTCTGTCCTCTCTTTCCTTTTGTTCAGCCCCATTCTTTTTACCTAATATATTTCACATCTCATATCAGCTAGATTGATGCTTTTTCGTTCTATGCAGTGTCTGATAATAATACAAAGTATTTCTTCTATCAGCCGTTTTAGGTAATTCATTTCAACTTTCATCTTTGACAGTATTACAGTTCAGCTTCAAGCTTTTCTAACAATGTATTTTAGCTCTTCACTTGGGTAATGCAGTTTAGCTTCCAACTCTAACAATTTTCCTGATTTTTTTAGCAGTGTAGTGCATTTGAGCTTTAAGATTTTTTGTACTATTTGTTTCATATTTCTGCATTTGTGAGTGATTATAAGTTAGAAAATATACTCAGAACTCACAATGTTCTATGTCTTTTGTCATTATTCAACTTTTGAAACCAACGGTTCAGTTTAGCATTATTATATATTATAAGCTTTTAACTTTTTAATGAAATTCATACGTATTACAACGATTTCCACTTTTTCAACTATTCTCACAACTTCAACTTCTTCTTACTGATTTAAGCTATTCAACCAGTTTAGCTTAAGCAATTCAGCTATTCAGCATTCCCACGCATTTTCCGCAGGAAATGCATTTTCTAGTTAATTCTGCTTTTCCCCTCCTTCATGGTGCAACTATCTTTACGAAACTGGATCTACGAAATGCGTATCACCTGGTGCGCATTCGTAAAGGCGATGAATGGAAGACTGCCTTCAACACACCCTTGGGACATTTTGAGTATCTGGTTATGCCTTTTGGTTTGTCTAATGCCCCTGCTGTTTTTCAGGCACTAGTGAATGATGTCCTTCGGGACATGTTGAATCGTTTTGTTTTCGTTTATCTGGATGATATCCTGATTTACTCAAAGTCCTCCCAGGAACATGAACTGCATGTGCGCCAGGTGTTGCAAAGGTTGTTGGAAAACAAACTATTTGTGAAGATGGAGAAATGTGAATTTCATGTGTCTGACACCTCTTTTTTGGGTTACATAATAGCTCAGAGGGAGTTGCGGATGGACCCAGCTAAGATCTCTGCTGTCACGGACTGGCCAGCCCCCTCCACCCGCAAACAACTTCAACGATTCCTGGGGTTTGCGAACTTCTACAGGAGGTTCATCAAAGACTACAGCCGCATTGCTGCGCCACTCACCGCTCTCACCTCCATCTCACTACCGTTCGCTTGGAATGAAGGGGCCGAATCAGCGTTCAAAGAGCTGAAACATCGCTTTGCCTCGGCTCCCATTCTGATGCAGCCTGACCCTGACCGCCAGTTTGTCGTGGAGGTGGACGCATCCGACACTGGGGTAGGTGCGGTGTTGTCACAACGTTCACCTGAAGATAACAAACTGCATCCCTGTGCTTTTCTTTCACGAAAACTTTCTCAGGCAGAGAGGAATTATGATGTTGGCAATCGTGAACTGCTCGCCGTTAAGCTGGCTCTCGAGGAGTGGCGGCATTGGTTGGAGGGGGCGGAACAACCCTTCATCATTTGGACGGATCATAAAAATCTTGCCTACATCCAGTCAGCGAAGCAGCTCAATCCCCGTCAAGCCAGGTGGGCACTATTTTTTTGGTAGATTCAATTTTTCCCTGTCTTACCATCCTGGGTCACGCAACGTCAAGCCTGATGCCCTGTCTCGTGTTCATTCTGCTGTTGATACTGGTAGTAACCCTGAAACCATCTTGCCTCCTACCTGCAGTATTGCTGCCATTACATGTGACATCGAAGGGATTGTTAGACAGGCTCAACATCTACAAGCTGACCCTGGGAGTGGTCCTCCTAACCGGTTGTTTGTCCCTGAGTCTGTTCGCTCCCAGGTACTTCAATGGGCTCACTCGTCTCCCCTTACCTGTCACCCTGGAGTTACTCGGACCCTTGACTTTTTGCGACGGAAGTTCTGGTGGCCCAGCATGGAGGCGGACACTCGAGCCTTCATTGCTGCTTGTACGGTATGTGCACGAAGTAAGAACTCCACCCAGGCCAACGCTGGTCATCTACGACCTCTGCCAATACCCAGCCGTCCCTGGTCCCACATTGCATTTAAAACGTGACAGTTTTCTGTTGGAGATGGTAAGTCCCTTTGGGGTGGACTTTGGGCTTTTTCACTTTGTAAACCTATTACATGCACAAAAAGATATATAACACAATAAAGGTTAAAATAATATGATCACTTTAAGAGGTAATGGTTAATCATATAAACCTAAGAAATGAATGTCAATAGATTTTGGTTTACTGAACTAAACCTGCTACTGATCTGTTGAATGCAATTCTATCATTTTATCATCTGAGTGACAAAACCAGCCCAATACCAGAATGTTGTGTGCCCATACAAAACCATATACAGTGCCTTTAAGTCCAACACCATTGCTATCACTGCAAAATTCATTATATCTACAAAATAACACTATAAATGTTCGGTGTGCCAGCATTAAAAGCACATTTTCCAAAACAGTTCTTTTACTTGGCTCCAAAGAGGCCTTCTGTTATTACATTCAGTATATTATTAGAATTTTGTCAGTTAAATGTTGTTGTTTTTTTTTTGTTTTTTTTTTACATTTATAGACTATCGAGCAATGCTTTACTAAATTGCCGGATTTTTAGGGTTTGGTGAAACGTTTAGGGTGACAGCGAAGTTCGCTTAATATAGTAAACAAGCCCTCCCAACTCTTATCATGGTTTGGAAACATCACTTTTTGCCAACACAAGATATCAAACTTGACATGGTGCAAATTGCAATTTAAGTAAAGAGAGGAGCGCTCACTCTGCAGCTAAAGCAGAGTTTGGATGAGAGAGGCAGGTGGGCAGTGGGCATGGGCGGCACTGGGACAGTGTGTGTGACTGTGGGCTGCTACGGTGACAGCATTGGCATATCTTGTGTGTTTGTGTGTGTGCTTTTTGTCACGTGTGTATGTGCTGATCTGGCTTGAAGTCAGTTTGCATATAAATTCATTTAAATATGGACCTTTATTGATAGATATTATTAATGTACGTTGCATACAAAATAGATCTGCTCAAGCCTAACCCACAGACAAAAAATGTACCATCGGCAACACAAAAGTAGTCCAATTCTGTGGAAAAACCAAAGACATAGCAACCATGGTGTCTTCAATGGTTTAGCAGCCCTTGGGAGTTCAGCCACACCTGTTAAGATAATGTAATAAGATTCAAATTAAAATGTGTTCTAAATAAATATTAATGCATTCTGAAATAAAGGCACAGCCTTCGTTTTTCTGAGCAGATCCTTGTTAGAAGTTACCTCAGACAGTGCAGTAGATATAATAAATATCTATAAATATTGATACTGAATATTTGAAATGGTTATAAATATTCAGTTTTTGTAGTATCAATACTCCAACAATAGCTGTGTTAAAGCCAAAAGAGAGAGGCATTTTCCGGCAAAGTCCTGAAGACCTTCAAAAAAAAAGAAGTCAATTACTGCTGCATGCAAGAAGGTGGGAGTAGACCGCAACACTATCGCCTTGAACGCACCAATCTAAAACGAAATACCTTTCCAAAAGAGCTGGCTAACAGTGTGTTTTTAAGCTTCATCACTAAATCATTGTGTGTGTGTGTGTGTGTGTGTGTGTGTGTGTGTGTGTGCTTGTGCTTGCGTGTTTTCCACATGCATAATTTATTTATCATGCTAATAGTCAATTAACTGAAATAAGACACTGTTCCCACTTTAGTTCCAGTAGCTGCAAAAGTGCAATATTAATGTTTAGTAAGTGCATAATACAATTTATTAACTTAAATAACACACTGTTACCAGTTCCAGTAGCTGCAAGGGAGCATTGTTAATGGTTAATAAGGTATATATGTATAACTTGTTGACAAGTTTCTAGTAAGTGCTCATAAAGGTGCTAATAAGAAATAATACATTTGGTAATTACTCTATAATTAACCTTTATAATTAATGCTATGTATGAATTGTATTAATGTTTATGACAGGTATATAAACCATAAACAAGTTTCTAATAAGAGCCCATAAGTGTCTTATAAGCAATACTAAACGTGTTAATTGTGCTTATTAAACTTATAGACTTATTAATGTTTATAAGCATCTTTTAAGGTCTTATAAGTATTAATGAATTACTGTTTATTACAAGCACCTTAAAGTGTTACCAGAGAAACTTCAAAAACTCCTAAAAATTGAAGCGACAAAAACTTAAAACTGCGGAGGATGACGAGAAGGCTGCATGTGTGTGTCTCAGTGCGGGACACTTTGTCTGACACTGCGCATCTGTTTGTGGTCTGTTAGGCCAAGCTCAATCTCCACCAGCCCTCGTGTCTTGCTTGTGTGATCAGAGTCCTGTGTGTGTGTGCTGAGAGCACAGATGAGGGAGACCCTCAGAAGTCAAAAAGAAAAGGGTAAAAGCAAGAGATCATGGATGGTGTCAACTTTTAACTGGCAGTTTCTGATGGGCTGCCTCAAAAAGGGAGGAGCATTGAGTATCGAGTACCTCCTTCGGTAGTTTTAAGATATGAACTCTTTATTAAAGAAATTAAAGGAACTTATTAAACTTAATTTGTAGGGCACAGAAAAATATATTTTCCAATCGCTAATTTATATTCATTCATTAATACATCAAAAGTTATAACATGAGATTAAATCAGCACATTAAAAGATTTCTTTGATAATATATGTTCTTGTAAGTATACTTAATATGGCAAAAATAGCAAAAGGTTTTGACATTAATATTCAGAATAATCTAATATAATCAATGGAATTTGTTATATCAGACTACATTTAGCAGTTTGAAACATACGTTTTTCATGAAGTCTTGTGACTTTGGACACTACAATGCATCTTTATGTATGTATGAAATAAACTTTATTTCTGATCGTTATAATTCGTTAAACTGGTTAAACATGTGGTATGCATAAGAAAATCAGGTGAATTATGGATAGTTATTATAAAGTGCTACCAAATCAGGTAGCACTTTATAATAACTATCCATAATTCATCATTTATTAAGCATTAGTTAACTATTAGTTAATGGTTTGTTCATCACTTATTAATTGTTCATACATAGTTCATCATGAGTAAAGTATTTGTTCACACAGTTATAAATGGTTTGTTCTTAGTAAACAAGCCTATTAGTTAATGGTTTGTTCATCATTATTAATTAATTGTACTTACATAATTAATCATCAGTAAAGCATTTGTCCACACAGTTATAAATGGTTTGTTCATAGTAAATAAGCCTATCTTGAAAAATATGTTTTTAAGTACATGATTTATACTTAATAGATAATGAAACAACCATTTATAAATGAAATACTTTTCCCATTATAAACCACTTGCTAACTATTGCTTAATGCTTTGTTCATCATTTGTAAAGCATTGCTCCTATGTTAATTATCAAAAAAGCATTTGTATACACACTCATAAGTGGTTTGTTCATAGTAAATAAGGCTCTCGAAAATTATGTTTATAAATAGAAGTTTGACACTTTGACACACATGTATTGTTCTATTTGGACATGCCTTCAGAAATATGCCTACGGATAGGTAGTGTGTTAATGCATCTTTAACAAGCACTTACCAACACATCAATTCATGATTAACTCATGAGTTACTATTGATTAGTTGACTACATTGCGTGAGCCCATCTAAAGTGAGGACTTGCTATGCTTTACAAAACATTTCTAAATGAGTTGCAAAGGCTAGCAGATACAAAGAGACAAGTAAAAAAAAATTTTAAGGAAAGGGAAAGAAATGTCAAAGTGATGGAAAACATACAAATGTTTATTTAAAACTAAATAAAGTCTTCTTTTCAACACAACATTTTTTATACAGTGAGAAAGAACACACACATCAGGGGAAAAAAAGAAAATGAAAACAAACTATGAACAAAGGGGTACTGAACAAACAATGAAATAAATGCTTCACGGGAAAATAGAAAATGTAATTACAATAAATAAAAAAATTATTTAACGCATCCGTATGCTGTCTAAAACAAAACTAACAACAACAATATATATATATATATATATATATATATAATATTATGTAAAATGTACAAATATTTATGTAAAGCTACTGTAAATAAATTCTTCTTTTCAACAAAGAACACATCCCAGGGGGAAAAAATTAAATACAAAAAACTATGAACAATGGCATTGAACAGAAAATTAAGATATTACTTCACGGGAAAACATAACATTAAATAAAAACAATTAAAAAAATTAAAAATTAAAGCATGATTCAAAATTCAAACATGTGGCTTATCACTAGGGTTTCACTATGCAACCAGTCCCTACGCAACTGGTAGGAATTGGACCGGACGTAAAAATATCCCCCTTTCTCTGTAGTCTACCATTACCTAGCTACCGTAAATGGAGGCTACTTTTAAAATGCCATATTTTCCCTCTGGGCTCACCAAAACGAACGTAAAAGCATATTAACCATTCACTGCACGTGATCGCTAGTAAACATATTACATCTTTGATGTAATTTTTCAGTTTTTAAAGTAACGGTTCGGCATCGGAATCGTAAAAATACAAACTATACCCAACCCTACTTCTTCTTTAGTGGGAGCAGCTTTCCATTAGCTTTTAACATGTTGACTGCAGCAGCAATCTCCTCATCTCTTTCAATTGTAGAAGCACACTGTGCAGCAAATTCACTTAGTTTTGTAGAAGGGGTATACATTTTTAAAACCTCTTTGTAGTGGTCTGGCACAGCAATGTAAAGCTCAGCAATTGGCGCATTGACCACCACTGTATTCCTGTCAACACCGACCTGTCTAAATGCACCAGACATGGTTCCAAGCCTCTTGAAATATTTCAGTATCTTCTTGTACAAGAAACCAAACCAAAACCAAAACCTGCTCTGGCTTCCGGGCTGGAATTTAGAGAACATACAATTAGCGCTATCTACAGTAGGATTTTTTCATTTATATTATTGTACTTACACACACTCTTTCACACACACTCTTTCACACACACACACACACACACACACACACACACACACACACACACACACACACACACACACACTACACTACACTAAGAATCTAGTGGCTTGTCAGCTACACAGTCAAATTCAATTCCAATCTAGAATATGAGATGTATGTACTAGGATGACCACAACCTATTCCTCCATAATTGACTTTGTGAGTGCTAAAAACAATAAAACAATCACATATGCAATGTCACATCATATGGAAAGAGCCAGCCTGGAGCACAGAGCAGAGCGAAGCAGGAGTGATCTAGCAAGCAGGTGAGTGGAAAGTGTTGAAATTAGCATATCTAACCTCTTTGCAGTGTTTTTGATTCCATTTTAGACTTCTTTGGTGACCTCTTTCTCCCTTTCCCCTTTTTCTTTCTCTTCTTGTCCTCTGAAGATGAGCATGTGTAAGATGACAACTCTGAGTCAGAACTCTTTGAACTCTTCTCAGAAGATGAGTCAAGTGTATGGACACTGCTGGAACCGGCGGTACTAGGCGCTCTGGGTTCCTCTTTTTTAAGAGCTGTTTAAAAAGATTAAAATACAAACATAAGAGTCACAACACATAATGCATAAGAACACATATGCGCATGCATACAATGCAGAGCCAGACCCTGCAAGTTCATGGTCATACTTTTCCCCCCAAAGTAATTTAAATACTAATGTTATTGTGAATTTGCACATCGTTAAAACAACAATCACAATGCTATCGTAGACAATACCGCACAATCATATTCGAGAGATATGTGAATGACAGGCACACAAACACACACAGACAGACAGACGTTCCTGTCATTAATAGATGGATGTAGCCTGCTGCCTAGCAATAGTAGTACTATTTTCGATGAAAGCAAAGACTGCCTCTTAAACCAGAACCTTACTAAGACAAGACTTTAAAATCATAGGTTTGAAGTTGTGTGTTAATAACAGCAGTTCAATATCCTGATGGATTGTGGATGGAGAATATGTGAACCTGCTGGTACGGCTCTGTAAACTCTTTGACCACTTGGCAGATGACTGTGGCTGACTGGAGGCGAAGAGGACACGCAATGCCTTCCGTCTACCTAAATAAAAACAAACCAATACTCTGACTAAACATTGTGTTGGGAGACTTGCCTGATGCCAGTTGTTCCTTGAGGAAATCTCTGTCCTTGGTCAACTCCTGTATTTTCTCCTTCTGCCATTCCATTTGTTGTTTGCACATCTGCAACTCATGTGCTACATTTTTTTATGGCCAGCTGTGCTGTGGGGGCTACTGACACACCTAAAAGAAATACATGTGTTATTATTGAATGAATGTAGAAAGTTCAGTTATCCTTACAGAAGCCAAGTCATAATGATCACAACTTTGTCCATAAGCAATGCTAGGGTTAACAATCTAATGATAACGTGATATTAAAATATTTGCAGTGTTTTCCCCCCACTTCATAATAAACATTGTTTTATGACAGTAAGTGTCAAATCACTAGACACAGGCATTCAGTAATATGTGTTTCTTCTATTGAAGCATGGTTTCATTAAGTAGCCTATGTAACATTAAATATTAGCATATTAAAGTAACCTTATCTGACAGAAAGAAAAGAAACTAATGGAATTCAGTCAATTTCCCTTTCTTACGTCAGACTAGCTTATTGTTCAGGTATAATGCAGTGTGAATTACTATATAATTAGTTAATTTCAGACTGCATTCAGAGGTTTTCATTCGGTTTCTATCTTATACTGTCTTAAATTGGTTTCTGAATTTAGGAGACACATGCTGAATTAATTTGTTGACATTCCATGGTAATTACGCTACAGTTAACTCTTGCTTCTTGATTTAACTGGTTATGCAGTTCAGTACCCCCGCATTTGAGTAGCTAGCTGCTGTATAAGTAGCTAGCAAGCTAGCTAGCAATCTACCTCATTGTCAATGTAAGTTATAAAGCACGACCAAAATATATATTTATACTCACCAACACTACTGCCCTCCGCTTCTGTCTCCTCCACATCTTTTCTTGCTCTAGTATTTATCCGTTTTCTGTTTGGCATTGTTATTCTTACTTTACAAACAATGTCACAGGCGGCTGTAACTTTGTAGTATGTGTGGGTACGCGATCCGTCTGCCTGCACGACCTGATTAAGTTTAAGCTTATTAAGTGGTTGCAGAGGAGGAAACTTGAGAAGAAAAATGAAATGCAGAAAATGCCATCGTAGCATGGAGCTGAAGAGAAGGGTCAGTGTGGACCAATATGCTTGGTAAGAAATGTATAGACCTTTTCAATGGAATTCCATTGATAGGCTACAGCCTGGCCCCTTGTTAACTTCCTGTCAGTTGATGCCATTCACATACACTGCAACCACAGGAAATCAACTTGGGTCCATTTAGAATGTTTATGTTTACATAACATTTACATACATTTACAGATGTAAACATAAACAGAGATGAGATCCATTCAGTTCGAATTTGTGATATATTATTGTTAAAAAATTATGTACAGTGGCTTGCATAAGTTAACACACCCATGCTAAAGTTGACTAAAAAGAGGAATAAAATCATCTTTTGGAAATTGATCTTAATGCCTTAATTTAAAAAAATAGGAAAAATCCAACCTTTAAGGACACCTATTTCCTTTGTGAATGAATAGTGTATAGTAAATAAATAAATGTTCTTCCTTAAAATACAGGGGGCATAAGTCAGTACACCCCTATGTTAAATTCCCATAGAGGCAGGCAGAACCCTATGTCCACTATGTCTTTTGGCGCTGTTCAGTAATATGCATGACTTCACATTTTCATTCTCAGTTCTCAATATGTGGGCTTTTCCTTATCATGCCTTTTGTAGTTTATAGTCAAATATGGGAATTGTATTGTTTGTATTGTAATTGTATGATGCACCTTTCTAAATAACAACAAACAACGGTATGTTACTCTTGTTGGTTAGGATCTGTCGAGGGGCTGAACACTCCAGAAAGGCCACACAAACATCTGTGCATCACAAGTCAATTTTCAGTCATTCCAAGGTCTCCCTGAAAAACTGGATGCAGTTTATGCACAGGTAGGTAAGCAATACATTTGGGTTTTTAAGAAATCACCTTGCCATTATCTGTCAATGTTGATTATGGAGCCATACTTATTTTTTTACACTCAATATATTAAAATTGTATTATTAGTAGTATTATTGTAATGTATGTGTTATTGTTGTGTTCAAGTTAGATTTGTCATTGCTTTTTATTATTGGCTATGTTGGTACTTTTTAGTGTTATGGTATGTGTAAGGTTAACAATAGGTTTATATTGTTACCACCTTAATACAACCTTATTAGCAAAAATAACTACAAATGCTATTCCAAGGAATTATGCATGAAAATGCAAAAGTGACATAAAATGTTTTATATAAAGCTAAAACAGATAATGCGGAGAAAGTTACTATTGTGTTGCTAGGGTAGACATGGTGGCGCTATGCTAAATAAAGTAGTTGCTGTGGTGGTTGCTAGGGTAATCATGTTGGTTGCTAGGTAGTAGAGACTGAGAGCCTTTGAAGTTAAGTGTGCAAGGACCTTTTGAAACAGCACCTTGTATGCACTTGAGCAGAGAGAAAAGTGAGTTGGTTGGGTGACGTCACTTCTGTTGAGGTTTCAAACAAAACAGAGAGCTCGCGTATTCAGGGGACAGGCAGCTAGTGAATCGTGAGGAGATGTTTGTTGTATGTGACAAAATAAATGTTCGAGCTAAGAAACTGCGTAGCAAGACTTGGAGAACCTTTAAGCCAGTCAAGCTGAATTAATCCTTGAAGAAACAATACAGTGCATTGTTTTGCCTTTTGCTGTTCTCCTTGATCTGCATAAATTATGTGCTATGTATTGTGTTAAATGTATTAACAGTACAACATTTTTTGTATTTACCTTTGAAGATTTTCACAGGGTCTAAGACTTCGTCAAATTGACATGATGGAAGACAGCATTGCAGCCAGTTCAGCAACTCTGACCAAAATGGCCAGAAAAATAAGGGCGGTACGTGTATTTGCGATGGAGAGGTTGAGAAGGCGGACACGCCAGCAGATTGGTGGGAGAAGGGAGTTTGTAGTCCTTGATGAGAGCCACTTTCGACACAAACGAAAGGTATATTTTTAGTTTTTAGTTCATAACTTTTTGATACTTGTGACATACAGTAGTCAATCAAGTTGTTTTTATAGTAATATGCTAGTATAATATTAAAATTATTATTTAATTTTTTTTTTTCCTGCATCAGTATGGAAGAGGAAGAATGGCTGGTGCGTGGGGCCAGCGGAAGTGGGTATTTGGGATGCTTGGCGTGAATGGAAAGTCAAGAAAGCCAGTTCTGCGCCTTGTGGAGAAACGGTCCAGGGGGGACCTCGTGCCTTTAGTGGTTCAACACGTCAGACCTGGGACATCAGTCGTCAGTGATGAATGGCATGCCTATCGTGTACTGTCAGTACTTGGGTACAAACATCATTCTGTGAATCACAGTAGGTGGTATGTTGATCCCCATACTGGGGCTCATACTCAACATGTGGAGAGGGCCTGGCGCACTTACAAGGAGCTGATTTGGAGACTGAGGGGAAATCGTTCTGAAAGTCTGCTGTCTGACCATTTCTCCCTCATAGAGTGGAACGAGTGGCTGGCGAAAAAGCACCACCATGGTGCATTTGGTCAGCTAATGCACGACATCTCAAAGAAATATAAGTAGGCCTAGGTAATGTTAATGAGGTTTTTATTTTTTTTAGATACATTTTTTGGGGGCTTTTTCCCTTCATTGGACAGTATTGTTTGTTCAATACCAATATTTTCAGCTTTATTTTTTCCCTGGGATGTGTTTTCTGTTGAAAAGAAGAATTTATTTACAATAGCTTTACATAAATATTTGGGTATAGTTTGTATTTTTACGATTCCGATGCCAAACCGGTACTTTAAAAACTGAAAAATTACATCAAAGATGTAATATGTTTACTAGCGATCACGTGCAGTGAATGGTTAATATGCTTTTACGTTCGTTTTGGTGAGCCCAGAGGGAAAATATGGCATTTTAAAAGTAGCCTCCATTTACGGTAGTTAGGTAGACTACAGAGAAAGGGGGATATTTTTACGTCCGGTCCAATTCCTACCAGTTGCGTAGGGACTGGTTGCATAGTGAAACCCTAGTGATAAGCCACATGTTTGAATTTTGAATCATGCTTTAATTTTTAGGGCCCGAGCGCCGACAGCGGCGAAGGCCCTATTGAAACTGAAGGAATTATTAGGGCCCGAGCACTGACAGCGGCGAAGGCCCTATTGAAACTGAAGGAATTATTAGGGCCCGAGCGCCGACAGCGGCGAAGGCCCTATTGAAACTGAAGGAATTATTATTATTAGGGCCCGAGCGCCGACAGCGGCGAAGGCCCTATTGAAACTGAAGGAATTATTATTAGGGCCCGAGCGCCGACAGCGGCGAAGGCCCTATTGAAACTGAAGGAATTATTATTATTATTAGGGCCCGAGCGCCGACAGCGGCGAAGGCCCTATTGAAACTGAAGGATTTATTATTATTCTTTTTCCCGGCAAATGAATTGGCTTTTTGAGGGGCTTAACATATTCAAAAACTCACCAAATTTGGTGGTCGCATCAAGTCTGGTGAAAATTTACGTATTTTAAGGGTTTCGGGAATAGGCGCGCAAAAATGGCTCGCTAGCGCCCCCTACAAAGTTAAAAAAATTGAGCCCCTGCAGTGTGTTTAACGTAGACTCACGAAACTTGGTACACATATGTAACATGTCAAGATGTACAACAAACGTCATTGCAGCCAACAGGAAGTCCGCCATTTTGATTTCAAAGTTCGAAATTAGTGCGATTTTGGCCATTTCCACGTCGTACTTTAACGAACTCCTCCTAGAGATTTCATCCGATCAACTTCACATATGGTCTGTACCATCTTAAGACGTTAAAGATGAAAAGTTGTTAAAAGAAAAACTTTTCGTCATAGGGCGTGGCCGTGGCGGAGTGGCCATTTTGTGCGTTTCGCAGCCGAAACAGGAAGTGGGTGTAACTCAAGTGTACATTGTCCGATTGGCTTGAAACTTTTCAGGATTCATAAGAGTCCAACCCTGAGGACAAATAAAGGCCGATATTTACTTAAAGTCATAGCGCCCCCTAGTGGCAACAGGAAGTAGGCCTAAAAGTCAAGGTGCTATACTTTAACGAACTCCTCCTAGAGATTTCATCCGATTGTCTTCAAACTTGGTCTGTATCATCCCAACACCTTAAAGATGAAAAGTTATTACAAGAAAAACTTTTCGTCAGACGGTGTGGGCGTGGCGTGGCGGCCATTTTGAGTGTTTAGCGATGAACAAAGAAATTGTTGTAACTTGAGTGTACGTTGTCGTATCTGCCCGAAAATTCTCACGATTGACAAGGGTCCAGGCCTGAGGACACCTACAGGCCATATTTGACTTTTGGTCATAGCGCCCCCCGCTGGCAACAGGAAATGCGCCTTATATGACAAACATCATCCGATTTACATGAAACTTAGAATGTGTGGTCTACATGTGAAAATGAGCCGGCCCCTATAATATAACCACGCCCACTTACTCAGGCCACGCCCCCTTTCATAACATTTGAACCGTTTATGGTAGAGTCTTGTGTGAGGTGTCATTGAACTCAGCAGAGAGTTCCTTCTTCATTGGTGATCGTTTGGCCCGCCCCCTATGCTTAAGCCACGCCCCCTTTCATAACATTTGAACCGTTTAAGGTAGGGTCTTGTGTGAGGTGTCATTGAACTTAGCAGAGAGTTCCTTCTTCATTGGTGATCGTTTGGCCCGCCCCCTATGCTTAAGCCACGCCCCCTTTCATAACATTTGAACGATTTAAGGTTGACCATTGTGTGAGGTATCAGTGAACTCAGCAGAGAGTTGCTTCTTCATTGGTGATGGTTGGGCCCGCCCCCTATGGTTAAGCCACGCCCCTTTCATAACATTTGAACGATTTAAGGTTGACCATTGTGTGAGGTATCAATGAACTCAGCAGAGAGTTACTTCTTCATTGGTGATGTTTTGCCCCGCCCCCTATGCTTAAGCCACGCCCCCTTTCATAACATTTGAACCGATTAAGGTAGACCCTTGTGTGAGGTATCATTGAACTCAGCAGAGACTTCCTTTTTAATTGGTGATGGGTTGACCCGGCCCCTATAATTTAGCCACGCCCCTTTTTATAACTGGTGACCCATTTAAGGAAGAGTCTTGTGTGAGGTGTCATTGAACTCAGCAGAGAGTTGCTTCTTCATTGGTGATGGTTTGGCCCGCCCCCTATGCTTAAGCCACGCCCCCTTTCATAACATTTGAACCATCTAAGGTAGAGTCTTGTGTGAGGTATCATTGAACGCAGCAGGGAGTTCCCTTTTCATTGGTGACGATTTGCGGTGTCTGAGTGCCGCGCAAATGCAGCGATGGACGGGCCCTCGCTCCTCTGCGCGCGTCGGGGTCACCGGCGGTCGCCGCTCCTTGTGACCATGCATTTATGCGGCACTCAGACACCGCAAATATATATATAATACCTCACACAATGGTCAACCTTAAATCGTTCAAATGTTATGAAAGGGGGCGTGGCTTAAGCATAGGGGGCGGGCCAAACCATCACCAATGAAGAAGGAACTCTCTGCTGAGTTCAATGACACCTCACACAAGACTCTACCTTAAACGGTACAAATGTTATGAAAGGGGGCGTGGCTTAAGCATAGGAGGCGGGGCAAAACATCACCAATGAAGAAGGAACTCTCTGCTGAGTTCAATGATACCTCACACAATGGTCAACCTTAAATCGTTCAAATGTTATGAAAGGGGGCGTGGCTTAACCAAAGGGAGCGGGCCTAACCATCACCAATGAAGAAGCAACTCTCTGCTGAGTTCACTGATACCTCACACAATGGTCAACCTTAAATCTTTCAAATGTTATGAAAGGGGGCGTGGCTTATTATCACATGTAGACTCATTATCACATGTAGACCACACATTCTAAGTTTCATGTATATATATATAAGTTTCATGTAAATCGGATGATGTTTGTCATATAAGGCGCATTTCCTGTTGCCAGCGGGGGGCGCTATGACCAAAAGTCAAATATGGCCTGTAGGTGTCCTCAGGCCTGGACCCTTGTCAATCGTGAGAATTTTCGGGCATATACGACAACGTACACCCAAGTTACAACAATTTATTTGTTCATCGCTCAACACTCAAAATGGCCGACACACCACGCCCACACCGTCAGACGAAAAGTTTTTCTTTTAATAACTTCATCTTTAAGGTGTTGGGACGATAGAGACCAAGTTTGAAGTACATCGGATGAAATCTCTAGGAGGAGTTCGTTAAAGTATAGCACCTTGACTTTTAGGCCTACTTCCTGTTGCCACTAGGGGGCGCTATGACTTTAAGTAAATATTGGCCTTTATTTGTCCTCAGGGTTGGACTCTTATGAATCCCGGAAAGTTTCGAGCGAATTGGACAATGTACACTCAAGTTACAGCAACTTCCTCTTTTGGTGGCGAAACACACAAAATGGCCGCACCGCCACGGCCACGCCCTATGACGAAAACTTTTTCATTTAACAACTTTTCATCTTTAACTTCTTAAGATGGTACAGACCAAATTTGAAGTTAATCAGATGAAATCTCTAGGAGGAGTTTGTTAAAGTACGACATGTGGAAATGGCCAAAATCGCACTAATTTCGAACTTTCAATTCAAAATGGCGGACTTCCTGTTGGGTTTAGGATATGATTCCAATGACGTTTTGTGTGCGACTTGACTTGATACACATGTCTACCAAGTTTCATGAGTCTACGTTAAACGCACTGCAGGGGCTCAATTTTTTTTAACTATGTAGGGGGCGCTAGCGAGCCATTTTTGCGCGCTTTTTCCTGAAACCCTTAAAATACGTAAATTTCGCCAATTCATTTGCCGGGAAAATAATAATAATAATAATTAAAGCTGCAAGCAGCGATGGACGGGCCCTCGCTCCTCTGCGCGCGTCGGGGTCACCGGCGGTCGCCGCTCCTTGCGACCGTGCATTTGCGCGGCACTCAGACACCGCAAATCGTCACCAATGAAAAGGGAACTCCCTGCTGCGTTCAATGATACCTCACACAAGACTCTACCTTAGATGGTTCAAATGTTATGAAACGGGGCGTGGCTTAAGCATAGGGGGCGGGCCAAACCATCACCAATGAAGAAGCAACTCTCTGCTGAGTTCAATGACACCTCACACAAGACTCTTCCTTTAATGGGTCACCAGTTATAAAAAGGGGCGTGGCTAAATTATAGGGGCCGGGTCAACCCATCACCAATTAAAAAGGAAGTCTCTGCTGAGTTCAATGATACCTCACACAAGGGTCTACCTTAATCGGTTCAAATGTTATGAAAGGGGGCGTGGCTTAAGCATAGGGGGCGGGCCTAACCATCACCAATGAAGAAGCAACTCTGCTGAGTTCACTGATACCTCACACAATGGTCAACCTTAAATCGTTCCAATTTTATGAAAGGGGGCGTGGCTTAAGCATAGGGGGCGGGCCAAACGATCACCAATGAAGAAGGAACTCTCTGCTGAGTTCAATGACACCTCACACAAGACCCTACCTTAAACGGTTCAAATGTTATGAAAGGGGGCGTGGCTTAAGCATAGGGGGCAGGCCAAACGATCACCAATGAAGAAGGAACTCTCTGCCGAGTTCAATGACACCTCACACAAGACTCTACCTTAAACGGTACAAATGTTATGAAAGGGGGCGTGGTCTGAGTAAGTGGGCGTGGTTATATTATAGGGGCCGGCTCATTATCACAAGTAGACCACACATTCTAAGTTTCATGTAAATCGGATGATGTTTGTCATATAAGGCGCATTTCCTGTTGCCAGCGGGGGGCGCTATGACCAAAAGTCAAATATGGCCTGTAGGTGTCCTCAGGCCTGGACCCTTGTCAATCTTGAGAATTTTCGGGCAGATACGACAACGTACACTCAAGTTACAGCAATTTATTTGTTCATTGCTCAACACTCAAAATGGCCGCCACGCCACGCCCACACCGTCAGACGAAAAGTTTTTCTTTTAATAACTTTTCATCTTTAAGGTGTTGGGATGATAGAGACCAAGTTTGAAGTACATCGGATGAAATCTCTAGGAGGAGTTCGTTAAAGTATAGCACCTTGACTTTTAGGCCTACTTCCTGTTGCCACTAGGGGGCGCTATGACTTTAAGTAAATATCGGCCTTTATTTGTCCTCAGGGTTGGACTCTTATGAATCCTGAAAAGTTTCGAGCCAATCGGACAATGTACACTCGAGTTACACCCACTTCCTGTTTCGGCGGCGAAACGCACAAAATGGCCACCCCGCCACGGCCATGCCCTATGACGAAAAGTTTTTCTTTTAACAACTTTTCATCTTTAATGTCTTAAGATGGCACAGACCGAATTTGAAGTTGATCTGATGAAATCTCTAGGAGGAGTTCGTTAAAGTACGACATGTGGAAATGGCCAAAATCGCACTAATTTCGAACTTTGAAATCAAATGGCGGACTTCCTGTTGGGCTTAGGGTATGGCTTCAATGACGTTTTTTGTACAACTTGACATGATACACATGTGTAACAAGTTTCGTGAGTCTACGTTAAACGCACTGCAGGGGCTCAATTTTTTTAAATTGTAGGGGGCGCTAGCGAGCCATTTTTGCGCGCCTATTCCCGAAACCCTTAAAATACGTAAATTTTCACCAGACTTGATGCGACCGCCAAATTTGGTGAGTTTTTGAATATGTTAAGCCCCTGAAAAAGCCAATTCATTTGCCGGGAAAATAATTCCTTCAGTTTCAATAGGGCCTTCGCCGCTGTCGGCGCTCGGGCCCTAATAATTAAAGCTGCAAGCAGCGATGGACGGGCCCTCGCTCCTCTGCGCGCGTCGGGGTCACCGGCGGTCGCCGCTCCTTGCGACTGTGCATTTGCGCGGCACTCAGACACTGCAAATTGTCACCAATGAAAAGGGAACTCCCTGCTGCGTTCAATGATACCTCACACAAGACTCTACCTTAGATGGTTCAAATGTTATGAAAGGGGGCGTGGCTTAAGCATAGGGGGCGGGCCAAACCATCACCAATGAAGAAGCAACTCTCTGCTGAGTTCAATGACACCTCACACAAGACTCTTCCTTAAATGGGTCACCAGTTATAAAAAGGGGCGTGGCTAAATTATAGGGGCCGGGTCAACCCATCACCAATTAAAAAGGAAGTCTCTGCTGAGTTCAATGATACCTCACACAAGGGTCTACCTTAATCGGTTCAAATGTTATGAAAGGGGGCGTGGCTTAAGCATAGGGGGCGGGGCAAAACATCACCAATGAAGAAGGAACTCTCTGCTGAGTTCACTGATACCTCACACAATGGTCAACCTTAAATCGTTCAAATGTTATGAAAGGGGGCGTGGCTTAAGCATAGGGGGCGGGCCAAACATCACCAATGAAGAAGGAACTCTCGGCTGAGTTCATTGACACCTCACACAAGACTCTACCTTAAATGGTACAAATGTTATGAAAGGGGGCGTGGCTTAAGCATATGGGGCGGGCCAAACGATCACCAATGAAGAAGCAACTCTGCTGAGTTCAATGACACCTCACACAAGACTCTTCCTTAAATGGGTCACCAGTTATAAAAAGGGGCGTGGTTAAATTATAGGGGCCGGGTCAACCCATCACCAATTAAAAAGGAAGTCTCTGCTAAGTTCAATGACACCTCACACAAGGGTCTACCTTAATCGGTTCAAATGTTATGAAAGGGGGCGTGGCTTAAGCATAGGAGGCAGGGCAAAACATCACCAATGAAGAAGGAACTCTCTGGTGAGTTCATTGATACCTCACACAATGGTCAACCTTAAATCGTTCAAATGTTATGAAAGGGGGCGTGGCTTAAGCATAGGGGGCGGGCCAAACCATCACCAATGAAGAAGCAACTCTCTGCTGATTTCATTGATACCTCACACAATGGTCAACCTTAAATCGTTCAAATGTTATGAAAGGGGGTGTGGCTTAAGCATAGGGGGCGGGCCAAACATCACCAATGAAGAAGGAACTCTCTGCTGAGTTCAATGACACCTCACACAAGACTCTACCTTAAACGGTACAAATGTTATGAAAGGGGGCGTGGCTTAAGCATAGGAGGCGGGACAAAACATCACCAATGAAGAAGGAACTCTCTGCTGAGTTCAATGATACCTCACACAATGGTCAACCTTAAATCGTTCAAATGTTATGAACGGGGGCGTGGCTTAACCAAAGGGAGCGGGCCTAACCATCACCAATGAAGAAGCAACTCTCTGCTGAGTTCACTGATACCTCACACAATGGTCAACCTTAAATCTTTCAAATGTTATGAAAGGGGGCGTGGCTTAAGCGTAGGGGGCGGGCCAAACCATCACCAATGAAGAAGGAACTCTCTGCTGATTTCATTGATACCTCACACAATGGTCAACCTTAAATCGTTCAAATGTTATGAAAGGGGGGTGTTGCTTAAGCATAGGGGGCGGGCCAAACATCACCAAGAAGAAGCAACTCTCTGCTGAGTTCAATGATACCTCACACAAGGGCCAACCTTAAACGGTTCAAATGTTATGAAAGGGGGCGTGGCTTAAGCATAGGGGGCGGGCCAAACGATCACCAATGAAGAAGCAACTCTCTGCTGAGTTCAATGACACCTCACACAAGACTCTTCCTTAAATGGGTCACCAGTTATAAAAGGGGCGTGGCTAAATTATAGGGGCCGGGTCAACCCATCACCAATTCAAAAGGAAGTCTCTGCTAAGTTCAATGATACCTCACACAAGGGTCTACCTTAATCGGTTCAAATGTTATGAAAGGGGGCGTGGCTTAAGCATAGGAGGCGGGGCAAAACATCACCAATGAAGAAGGAACTCTCTGCTGAGTTCATTGATACCTCACACAATGGTCAACCTTAAATCGTTCAAATGTTATGAAAGGGGGCGTGGCTTAACCAAAGGGGGCGGGCCTAACCATCACCAATGAAGAAGCAACTCTCTGCTGAGTTCACTGATACCTCACACAATGGTCAACCTTAAATCTTTCAAATGTTATGAAATGGGGCGTGGCTTAAGCATAGGGGGCGGGCCAAACCATCACCAATGAAGAAGCAACTCTCTGCTGAGTTCAATGACACCTCACACAAGACTCTTCCTTAAATGGGTCACCAGTTATAAAAAGGGGCGTGGCTAAATTATAGGGCCGGGTTAACCATCACCAATTAAAAAGGAAGTCTGCTGAGTTCAATGATACCTCACACAAGGGTCTACCTTAATCGGTTCAAATGTTATGAAGGGGGCGTGGCTTAACCATAGGGGGCGGGCCTAACCATCACCAATGAAGAAGCAACTCTCTGCTGAGTTCACTGATACCTCACACAATGGTCAACCTTAAATCGTTCAAATGTTATGAAAGGGGGCGTGGCTTATTATCACATGTAGACTCATTATCACATGTAGACCACACATTCTAAGTTTCATGTATATATATATAAGTTTCATGTAAATCGGATGATGTTTGTCATATAAGGCGCATTTCCTGTTGCCAGCGGGGGGCGCTATGACCAAAAGTCAAATATGGCCTGTAGGTGTCCTCAGGCCTGGACCCTTGTCAATCGTGAGAATTTTCGGGCAGATACGACAACGTACACCCAAGTTACAACAATTTATTTGTTCATCGCTCAACACTCAAAATGGCCGACACACCACGCCCACACCGTCAGACGAAAAGTTTTTCTTTTAATAACTTCATCTTTAAGGTGTTGGGACGATAGAGACCAAGTTTGAAGTACATCGGATGAAATCTCTAGGAGGAGTTCGTTAAAGTATAGCACCTTGACTTTTAGGCCTACTTCCTGTTGCCACTAGGGGGCGCTATGACTTTAAGTAAATATTGGCCTTTATTTGTCCTCAGGGTTGGACTCTTATGAATCCCGGAAAGTTTCGAGCGAATTGGACAATGTACACTCAAGTTACAGCAACTTCCTCTTTTGGTGGCGAAACACACAAAATGGCCGCACCGCCACGGCCACGCCCTATGACGAAAACTTTTTCATTTAACAACTTTTCATCTTTATCTTCTTAAGATGG
The DNA here is from genome assembly GCF_008315115.2 of Sander lucioperca. NCBI lineage: Eukaryota > Metazoa > Chordata > Actinopteri > Perciformes > Percidae > Sander > Sander lucioperca. The sequence goes on along the minus strand of NC_050178.1, from coordinate 25,940,452 downwards.
TACAGACCAAATTTGAAGTTAATCAGATGAAATCTCTAGGAGGAGTTTGTTAAAGTACGACATGTGGAAATGGCCAAAATCGCACTAATTTCGAACTTTCAATTCAAAATGGCGGACTTCCTGTTGGGTTTAGGATATGATTCCAATGACGTTTTGTGTGCGACTTGACTTGATACACATGTCTACCAAGTTTCATGAGTCTACGTTAAACGCACTGCAGGGGCTCAATTTTTTTTAACTATGTAGGGGGCGCTAGCGAGCCATTTTGCGCGCTTTTTCCTGAAACCCTTAAAATACGTAAATTTCGCCAATTCATTTGCCGGGAAAATAATAATAATAATAATTAAAGCTGCAAGCAGCGATGGACGGGCCCTCGCTCCTCTGCACGCGTCGGGGTCACCGGCGGTCGCCGCTCCTTGCGACCGTGCATTTGCGCGGCACTCAGACACCGCAAATCGTCACCAATGAAAAGGGAACTCCCTGCTGCGTTCAATGATACCTCACACAAGACTCTACCTTAGATGGTTCAAATGTTATGAAACGGGGCGTGGCTTAAGCATAGGGGGCGGGCCAAACCATCACCAATGAAGAAGCAACTCTCTGCTGAGTTCAATGACACCTCACACAAGACTCTTCCTTTAATGGGTCACCAGTTATAAAAAGGGGCGTGGCTAAATTATAGGGGCCGGGTCAACCCATCACCAATTAAAAAGGAAGTCTCTGCTGAGTTCAATGATACCTCACACAAGGGTCTACCTTAATCGGTTCAAATGTTATGAAAGGGGGCGTGGCTTAAGCATAGGGGGCGGGCCTAACCATCACCAATGAAGAAGCAACTCTGCTGAGTTCACTGATACCTCACACAATGGTCAACCTTAAATCGTTCCAATTTTATGAAAGGGGGCGTGGCTTAAGCATAGGGGGCGGGCCAAACGATCACCAATGAAGAAGGAACTCTCTGCTGAGTTCAATGACACCTCACACAAGACCCTACCTTAAACGGTTCAAATGTTATGAAAGGGGGCGTGGCTTAAGCATAGGGGGCAGGCCAAACGATCACCAATGAAGAAGGAACTCTCTGCCGAGTTCAATGACACCTCACACAAGACTCTACCTTAAACGGTACAAATGTTATGAAAGGGGGCGTGGTCTGAGTAAGTGGGCGTGGTTATATTATAGGGGCCGGCTCATTATCACAAGTAGACCACACATTCTAAGTTTCATGTAAATCGGATGATGTTTGTCATATAAGGCGCATTTCCTGTTGCCAGCGGGGGGCGCTATGACCAAAAGTCAAATATGGCCTGTAGGTGTCCTCAGGCCTGGACCCTTGTCAATCTTGAGAATTTTCGGGCAGATACGACAACGTACACTCAAGTTACAGCAATTTATTTGTTCATTGCTCAACACTCAAAATGGCCGCCACGCCACGCCCACACCGTCAGACGAAAAGTTTTTCTTTTAATAACTTTTCATCTTTAAGGTGTTGGGATGATAGAGACCAAGTTTGAAGTACATCGGATGAAATCTCTAGGAGGAGTTCGTTAAAGTATAGCACCTTGACTTTTAGGCCTACTTCCTGTTGCCACTAGGGGGCGCTATGACTTTAAGTAAATATCGGCCTTTATTTGTCCTCAGGGTTGGACTCTTATGAATCCTGAAAAGTTTCGAGCCAATCGGACAATGTACACTCGAGTTACACCCACTTCCTGTTTCGGCGGCGAAACGCACAAAATGGCCACCCCGCCACGGCCATGCCCTATGACGAAAAGTTTTTCTTTTAACAACTTTTCATCTTTAATGTCTTAAGATGGCACAGACCGAATTTGAAGTTGATCTGATGAAATCTCTAGGAGGAGTTCGTTAAAGTACGACATGTGGAAATGGCCAAAATCGCACTAATTTCGAACTTTGAAATCAAAATGGCGGACTTCCTGTTGGGCTTAGGGTATGGCTTCAATGACGTTTTTTGTACAACTTGACATGATACACATGTGTAACAAGTTTCGTGAGTCTACGTTAAACGCACTGCAGGGGCTCAATTTTTTTTAAATTGTAGGGGGCGCTAGCGAGCCATTTTTGCGCGCCTATTCCCGAAACCCTTAAAATACGTAAATTTTCACCAGACTTGATGCGACCGCCAAATTTGGTGAGTTTTTGAATATGTTAAGCCCCTGAAAAAGCCAATTCATTTGCCGGGAAAATAATTCCTTCAGTTTCAATAGGGCCTTCGCCGCTGTCGGCGCTCGGGCCCTAATAATTAAAGCTGCAAGCAGCGATGGACGGGCCCTCGCTCCTCTGCGCGCGTCGGGGTCACCGGCGGTCGCCGCTCCTTGCGACTGTGCATTTGCGCGGCACTCAGACACTGCAAATTGTCACCAATGAAAAGGGAACTCCCTGCTGCGTTCAATGATACCTCACACAAGACTCTACCTTAGATGGTTCAAATGTTATGAAAGGGGGCGTGGCTTAAGCATAGGGGGCGGGCCAAACCATCACCAATGAAGAAGCAACTCTCTGCTGAGTTCAATGACACCTCACACAAGACTCTTCCTTAAATGGGTCACCAGTTATAAAAAGGGGCGTGGCTAAATTATAGGGGCCGGGTCAACCCATCACCAATTAAAAAGGAAGTCTCTGCTGAGTTCAATGATACCTCACACAAGGGTCTACCTTAATCGGTTCAAATGTTATGAAAGGGGGCGTGGCTTAAGCATAGGGGGCGGGGCAAAACATCACCAATGAAGAAGGAACTCTCTGCTGAGTTCACTGATACCTCACACAATGGTCAACCTTAAATCGTTCAAATGTTATGAAAGGGGGCGTGGCTTAAGCATAGGGGGCGGGCCAAACATCACCAATGAAGAAGGAACTCTCGGCTGAGTTCATTGACACCTCACACAAGACTCTACCTTAAATGGTACAAATGTTATGAAAGGGGGCGTGGCTTAAGCATATGGGGCGGGCCAAACGATCACCAATGAAGAAGCAACTCTGCTGAGTTCAATGACACCTCACACAAGACTCTTCCTTAAATGGGTTACCAGTTATAAAAAGGGGCGTGGTTAAATTATAGGGGCCGGGTCAACCCATCACCAATTAAAAAGGAAGTCTCTGCTAAGTTCAATGACACCTCACACAAGGGTCTACCTTAATCGGTTTCAAATGTTATGAAAGGGGGCGTGGCTTAAGCATAGGAGGCAGGGCAAAACATCACCAATGAAGAAGGAACTCTCTGGTGAGTTCATTGATACCTCACACAATGGTCAACCTTAAATCGTTCAAATGTTATGAAAGGGGGCGTGGCTTAAGCATAGGGGGCGGGCCAAACCATCACCAATGAAGAAGCAACTCTCTGCTGATTTCATTGATACCTCACACAATGGTCAACCTTAAATCGTTCAAATGTTATGAAAGGGGGTGTGGCTTAAGCATAGGGGGCGGGCCAAACATCACCAATGAAGAAGGAACTCTCTGCTGAGTTCAATGACACCTCACACAAGACTCTACCTTAAACGGTACAAATGTTATGAAAGGGGGCGTGGCTTAAGCATAGGAGGCGGGACAAAACATCACCAATGAAGAAGGAACTCTCTGCTGAGTTCAATGATACCTCACACAATGGTCAACCTTAAATCGTTCAAATGTTATGAAAGGGGGCGTGGCTTAACCAAAGGGAGCGGGCCTAACCATCACCAATGAAGAAGCAACTCTCTGCTGAGTTCACTGATACCTCACACAATGGTCAACCTTAAATCTTTCAAATGTTATGAAAGGGGGCGTGGCTTAAGCGTAGGGGGCGGGCCAAACCATCACCAATGAAGAAGGAACTCTCTGCTGATTTCATTGATACCTCACACAATGGTCAACCTTAAATCGTTCAAATGTTATGAAAGGGGGTGTTGCTTAAGCATAGGGGGCGGGCCAAACATCACCAAAGAAGAAGCAACTCTCTGCTGAGTTCAATGACACCTCACACAAGACCCGACCTTAAACGGTTCAAATGTTATGAAAGGGGGCGTGGCTTAAGCATAGGGGGCGGGCCAAACGATCACCAATGAAGAAGCAACTCTCTGCTGAGTTCAATGACACCTCACACAAGACTCTTCCTTAAATGGGTCACCAGTTATAAAAAGGGGCGTGGCTAAATTATAGGGGCCGGGTCAACCCATCACCAATTCAAAAGGAAGTCTCTGCTAAGTTCAATGATACCTCACACAAGGGTCTACCTTAATCGGTTCAAATGTTATGAAAGGGGGCGTGGCTTAAGCATAGGAGGCGGGGCAAAACATCACCAATGAAGAAGGAACTCTCTGCTGAGTTCATTGATACCTCACACAATGGTCAACCTTAAATCGTTCAAATGTTATGAAAGGGGGCGTGGCTTAACCAAAGGGGGCGGGCCTAACCATCACCAATGAAGAAGCAACTCTCTGCTGAGTTCACTGATACCTCACACAATGGTCAACCTTAAATCTTTCAAATGTTATGAAATGGGGCGTGGCTTAAGCATAGGGGGCGGGCCAAACCATCACCAATGAAGAAGGAACTCTCTGCTGATTTCATTGATACCTCACACAATGGTCAACCTTAAATCGTTCAAATGTTATGAAAGGGGGTGTTGCTTAAGCATAGGGGGCGGGCCAAACATCACCAATGAAGAAGCAACTCTCTGCTGAGTTCAATGACACCTCACACAAGACCCGACCTTAAACGGTTCAAATGTTATGAAAGGGGGCGTGGCTTAAGCATAGGGGGCGGGCCAAACGATCACCAATGAAGAAGCAACTCTCTGCTGAGTTCAATGACACCTCACACAAGACTCTTCCTTAAATGGGTCACCAGTTATAAAAAGGGGCGTGGCTAAATTATAGGGGCCGGGTCAACCCATCACCAATTAAAAAGGAAGTCTCTGCTGAGTTCAATGATACCTCACACAAGGGTCTACCTTAATCGGTTCAAATGTTATGAAAGGGGGCGTGGCTTAAGCATAGGGGGCGGGGCAAAACATCACCAATGAAGAAGGAACTCTCTGCTGAGTTCACTGATACCTCACACAATGGTCAACCTTAAATCGTTCAAATGTTATGAAAGGGGGGCGTGGCTTAAGCATAGGGGGCGGGCCAAACATCACCAATGAAGAAGGAACTCTCGGCTGAGTTCATTGACACCTCACACAAGACTCTACCTTAAATGGTACAAATGTTATGAAAGGGGGCGTGGCTTAAGCATATGGGGCGGGCCAAACGATCACCAATGAAGAAGCAACTCTGCTGAGTTCAATGACACCTCACACAAGACTCTTCCTTAAATGGGTTACCAGTTATAAAAAGGGGCGTGGTTAAATTATAGGGGCCGGGTCAACCCATCACCAATTAAAAAGGAAGTCTCTGCTAAGTTCAATGACACCTCACACAAGGGTCTACCTTAATCGGTTCAAATGTTATGAAAGGGGGCGTGGCTTAAGCATAGGAGGCAGGGCAAAACATCACCAATGAAGAAGGAACTCTCTGGTGAGTTCATTGATACCTCACACAATGGTCAACCTTAAATCGTTCAAATGTTATGAAAGGGGGCGTGGCTTAAGCATAGGGGGCGGGCCAAACCATCACCAATGAAGAAGCAACTCTCTGCTGATTTCATTGATACCTCACACAATGGTCAACCTTAAATCGTTCAAATGTTATGAAAGGGGGTGTGGCTTAAGCATAGGGGGCGGGCCAAACATCACCAATGAAGAAGGAACTCTCTGCTGAGTTCAATGACACCTCACACAAGACTCTACCTTAAACGGTACAAATGTTATGAAAGGGGGCGTGGCTTAAGCATAGGAGGCGGGGCAAAACATCACCAATGAAGAAGGAACTCTCTGCTGAGTTCAATGATACCTCACACAATGGTCAACCTTAAATCGTTCAAATGTTATGAAAGGGGGCGTGGCTTAACCAAAGGGAGCGGGCCTAACCATCACCAATGAAGAAGCAACTCTCTGCTGAGTTCACTGATACCTCACACAATGGTCAACCTTAAATCTTTCAAATGTTATGAAAGGGGGCGTGGCTTAAGCGTAGGGGGCGGGCCAAACCATCACCAATGAAGAAGGAACTCTCTGCTGATTTCATTGATACCTCACACAATGGTCAACCTTAAATCGTTCAAATGTTATGAAAGGGGGTGTTGCTTAAGCATAGGGGGCGGGCCAAACATCACCAATGAAGAAGCAACTCTCTGCTGAGTTCAATGACACCTCACACAAGACCCGACCTTAAACGGTTCAAATGTTATGAAAGGGGGCGTGGCTTAAGCATAGGGGCGGGCCAAACGATCACCAATGAAGAAGCAACTCTCTGCTGAGTTCAATGACACCTCACACAAGACTCTTCCTTAAATGGGTCACCAGTTATAAAAAGGGGCGTGGCTAAATTATAGGGGCCGGGTCAACCCATCACCAATTCAAAAGGAAGTCTCTGCTAAGTTCAATGATACCTCACACAAGGGTCTACCTTAATCGGTTCAAATGTTATGAAAGGGGGCGTGGCTTAAGCATAGGAGGCGGGGCAAAACATCACCAATGAAGAAGGAACTCTCTGCTGAGTTCATTGATACCTCACACAATGGTCAACCTTAAATCGTTCAAATGTTATGAAAGGGGGCGTGGCTTAACCAAAGGGGGCGGGCCTAACCATCACCAATGAAGAAGCAACTCTCTGCTGAGTTCACTGATACCTCACACAATGGTCAACCTTAAATCTTTCAAATGTTATGAAATGGGGCGTGGCTTAAGCATAGGGGGCGGGCCAAACCATCACCAATGAAGAAGGAACTCTCTGCTGATTTCATTGATACCTCACACAATGGTCAACCTTAAATCGTTCAAATGTTATGAAAGGGGGTGTTGCTTAAGCATAGGGGGCGGGCCAAACATCACCAATGAAGAAGCAACTCTCTGCTGAGTTCAATGACACCTCACACAAGACCCGACCTTAAACGGTTCAAATGTTATGAAAGGGGGCGTGGCCTAAGCATAGGGGGCGGGCCAAACGATCACCAATGAAGAAGGAACTCTCTGCTGAGTTCAATGACACCTCACACAAGACTCTACCATAAACGGTTCAAATGTTATGAAAGGGGGCGTGGCCTGAGTAAGAGGGCGTGGTTATATTATAGGGGCCGGCTCATTATCACATGTAGACCACACATTCTAAGTTTTATGTAAATCGGATGATGTTTGTCATATAAGGCGCATTTCCTGTTGCCAGCGGGGGGCGCTATGACCAAAAGTCAAATATGGCCTGTAGGTGTCCTCAGGCCTGGACCCTTGTCAATCGTGAGAATTTTCGGGCAGATACGACAACGTACACTCAAGTTACAACAATTTTTTTGTTCATCGCTAAACACTCAAAATGGCCGCCACGCCACGCCCACACCGTCTGACGAAAAGTTTTTCTTGTAATAACTTTTCATCTTTAAGGTGTTGGGATGATACAGACCAAGTTTGAAGACCATCGGATGAAATCTCTAGGAGGAGTTCGTTAAAGTATAGCACCTTGACTTTTAGGCCTACTTCCTGTTGCCACTAGGGGGCGCTATGACTTTAAGTAAATATCGGCCTTTATTTGTCCTCAGGGTTGGACTCTTATGAATCCTGAAAAGTTTCGAGCCAATCGGACAATGTACACTTGAGTTACACCCACTTCCTGTTTCGGCTGCGAAACGCACAAAATGGCCGCTCCGCCACGGCCACGCCCTATGACGAAAAGTTTTTCTTTTAACAACTTTTCATCTTTAACGTCTTAAGATGGTACAGACCATATGTGAAGTTGATCGGATGAAATCTCTAGGAGGAGTTCGTTAAAGTACGACGTCGAAATGGCCAAAATCGCACTAATTTCGAACTTTGAAATCAAAATGGCGGACTTCCTGTTGGGTTTAGGGTATGGCTGCAATGACGTTTGTTGTACATCTTGACATGTTACATATGTGTACCAAGTTTCGTGAGTCTACGTTAAACACACTGCAGGGGCTCAATTTTTTTAACTTTGTAGGGGGCGCTAGCGAGCCATTTTTGCGCGGCTATTCCCGAAACCCTTAAAATACGTAAATTTTCACCAGACTTGATGCGACCACCAAATTTGGTGAGTTTTTGAATATGATAAGCCCCTCAAAAAGCCAATTCATTTGCCGGGAAAAAGAATAATAATAAATCCTTCAGTTTCAATAGGGCCTTAGCCGCTGTCGGCGCTCGGGCCCTAATAATAATAATAATTCCTTCAGTTTCAATAGGGCCTTCACCGCTGTCGGCGCTCGGGCCCTAATAATAATAATTCCTTCAGTTTCAATAGGGCCTTCGCCGCTGTCGGCGCTCGGGCCCTAATAATAATAATAATTCCTTCAGTTTCAATAGGGCCTTCGCCGCTGTCGGCGCTCGGGCCCTAATAATAATTCCTTCAGTTTCAATAGGGCCTTCGCCGCTGTCGGCGCTCGGGCCCTAATAATAATAATTCCTTCAGTTTCAATAGGGCCTTCGCCGCTGTCGGCGCTCGGGCCCTAATAATTCCTTCAGTTTCAATAGGGCCTTCGCCGCTGTCGGCGCTCGGGCCCTAAAAATTAAAGCATGATTCAAAATTCAAACATGTGGCTTATCACTAGGGTTTCACTATGCAACCAGTCCCTACGCAACTGGTAGGAATTGGACCGGACATAAAAATATCCCCCTTTCTCTGTAGTCTACCTAACTACCGTAAATGGAGGCTACTTTTAAAATGCCATATTTTCCCTCTGGGCTCACCAAAACGAACGTAAAAGCATATTAACCATTCACTGCACGTGATCGCTAGTAAACATATTACATCTTTGATGTAATTTTTCAGTTTTTAAAGTACCGGTTTGGCATCGGAATCGTAAAAATACAAACTATAACCAAATATTTATGTAAAGCTATTGTAAATAAATTCTTCTTTTCAACAGAAAACACATCCCAGGGAAAAAAATAAAGCTGAAAATAATGGTATTGAACAAACAATACTCTCCAATGAAGGGAAAAAGCCCCAAAAAAATGTATCTAAAAAAAATAAAAACCTCATTAACATTACCTAGGCCTACTTATATTTCTTTGAGATGTCGTGCATTAGCTGACCAAATGCACCATGGTGGTGCTTTTTCGCCAGCCACTCGTTCCACTCTATGAGGGAGAAATGGTCAGACAGCAGACTTTCAGAACGATTTCCCCTCAGTCTCCAAATCAGCTCCTTGTAAGTGCGCCAGGCCCTCTCCACATGTTGAGTATGAGCCCCAGTATGGGGATCAACATACCACCTACTGTGATTCACAGAATGATGTTTGTACCCAAGTACTGACAGTACACGATAGGCACGCCATTCATCACTGACGACTGATGTCCCAGGTCTGACGTGTTGAACCACTAAAGGCACGAGGTCCCCCCTGGACCGTTTCTCCACAAGGCGCAGAACTGGCTTTCTTGACTTTCCATTCACGCCAAGCATCCCAAATACCCACTTCCGCTGGCCCCACGCACCAGCCATTCTTCCTCTTCCATACTGATGCAGGAAAAAAAAAAATTAAATAATAATTTTAATATTATACTAGCATATTACTATAAAAACAACTTGATTGACTACTGTATGTCACAAGTATCAAAAAGTTATGAACTAAAAACTAAAAATATACCTTTCGTTTGTGTCGAAAGTGGCTCTCATCAAGGACTGCAAAGTCCCTTCTCCCACCAATCTGCTGGCGTGTCCGCCTTCTCAACCTCTCCATCGCAAATACACGTACCGCCCTTATTTTTCTGGCCATTTTGGTCAGAGTTGCTGAACTGGCTGCAATGCTGTCTTCCATCATGTCAATTTGACGAAGTCTTAGACCCTGTGAAAATCTTCAAAGGTAAATACAAAAAATGTTGTACTGTTAATACATTTAACACAATACATAGCACATAATTTATGCAGATCAAGGAGAACAGCAAAAGGCAAAACAATGCACTGTATTGTTTCTTCAAGGATTAATTCAGCTTGACTGGCTTAAAGGTTCTCCAAGTCTTGCTACGCAGTTTCTTAGCTCGAACATTTATTTTGTCACATACAACAAACATCTCCTCACGATTCACTAGCTGCCTGTCCCCTGAATACGCGAGCTCTCTGTTTTGTTTGAAACCTCAACAGAAGTGACGTCACCCAACCAACTCACTTTTCTCTCTGCTCAAGTGCATACAAGGTGCTGTTTCAAAAGGTCCTTGCACACTTAACTTCAAAGGCTCTCAGTCTCTACTACCTAGCAACCAACATGATTACCCTAGCAACCACCACAGCAACTACTTTATTTAGCATAGCGCCACCATGTCTAATATATTGAGTGTAAAAAAATAAGTATGGCTCCATAATCAACATTGACAGATAATGGCAAGGTGATTTCTTAAAAACCCAAATGTATTGCTTACCTACCTGTGCATAAACTGCATCCAGTTTTTCAGGGAGACCTTGGAATGACTGAAAATTGACTTGTGACGCACAGATGTTTGTGTGGCCTTTCTGGAGTGTTCAGCCCCTCGACAGATCCTAACCAACAAGAGTAACATACCGTTGTTTGTTGTTATTTAGAAAGGTGCATCATACAATTACAATACAAACAATACAATTCCCATATTTGACTATAAACTACAAAAGGCATGATAAGGAAAAGCCCACATATTGTGAACTGAGAATGAAAATGTGAAGTCATGCATATTACTGAACAGCGCCAAAAGACATAGTGGACATAGGGTTCTGCCTGCCTCTATGGGAATTTAACATGTCTTTGATCTGTAATTACCACACCTGCTGTTAATATGTCACCTGTAGCACACTGCAGCTATTCAGAGAAGAATTTTTTTAAAAAGGGGAAATTTTAAGGATTGGAAAAGATGTAAAACATTGTGAGGTCTGAGTATATTTTCTAACTGATAATGACTCACAAATGCAGAAATGTGAAACAAATTGTATGAAAAATCTTAAAGCTCAAATGCACTGCTGAAATATCAGGAAAATTGTCAGAGTTGGAAGCTAAACTGCATTATCTAAATAAGTGAAGAGCTAAAATACATTGTTAGAAAAGCTGGAGGATGAACTGTAATACTGTCAATGATGAAAGTTGAAATTAATTACCTGAAAAATTCTTAATATTTAAAAAAGTATAAATAGTAGAAAAAAAGTTGAAGAAGTCTTATCATTAGCTGAAGGAGCTGAACATTTTAGAAGTTGAATGGTTTAAATAGCTGAATGTATGTAGAAGTTACAGAGAGCCAAAAACCGTACGGAAGAGGGAATAAAAACAAGAAACAGAAACAGACAAACAGACAGAGACAGACAGACCGAGACATAGAGAAACAAACAGAGAGACATGGACAGACAGAGAGAGACAGAGACAGGGAGAAACAGAAACAGAAAGAGACAGACAGAGACAGGGAGAAACAGAGACAGAGACAGACAGAGAGAGACAGACAGAGAAAGACAGAGAGAGAGAGAGAGAGAGTGACAGAGACAGACAGAGACAGACAGACAGAGAGAAACAAACAAACAGACAGACAGAGAGACAGAGACAGAGAGAGAAAGACAGACAGGGAGAGACAGAGAGAGAGAGACAGAGACAGAGACAGAGACAGACAGAGAGACAGAGACAGAGACAGAGAGAGAGAGACAGAGAGAGACAGAGAGAGACAGAGAGACAGAGAGAGACAGAGAGAGACAGAGACAGACAGACAGACAGACAGACAGACAAAGAGAGACAGAGACAGACAGAAGTGGAACACTAAAGATATAGACTAATGTTCATATTACTGCCTGTAGTATTCAAGTCAACTGTCTGTGAAAGGGTTGTCATGGTAACGTATGAGCAGTGAAAACACCCTTTGAAGTCTGTGATGAGATCTCTTTGATCTTTAATCAGGTTAACGACCGTGTCACCTGCTGAAACTGTCAGCTGGCCACACTGGAGCTATTCAAAGACACAGAGCAAGCTCTCAAATAAAGCCTCAGACTGCTAAAACAATAAGGGCTATCGGTGACATGATGGAATCGTGACGACAACAACGCCTTTGTGAACGTATTCATGTAAAATTTATGTTGATAAACTTAAAAATGTGGGCATATCAGCGATTTAAAAAAGTGGTTCGCTCTGCATTTCGCTGGGAAAAGTGGAGGACGTTTAATATGGCCGTGAATTGAGTGAGATGTGGAACTCTTGTCATTTGGAAGCTCATCGAGCCAAAAGTATAAGGCATATTGCACAACTGAGCACATTTGCTGAAACTAGACAAAAATACCTACGTTTTGATGTATAAATTGTGTATGACAAGTAGATATTGTGGGTGTGAGAGCAATTTATAGAGAGGGGACAAAGATATTTTACCTGAATATTTTGTGAACATTTTAAAGTTTGATTGGCGTCTGTAGGTGAAAGTATGAAGGAGCTGAAAATTTTGGGAGCAGAAGAAGATTTGAAGGATTTGAAGCATGCTCTCATTGACTTCAATGTTAAAAAAAAGTCATAAAAAGCTGAATATTTTAAAAAGTATAAATAGTAGAAAAAAAGTTGAAGAAGTCCAATCATTAGCTGAAAGAGCTGAACATTTTAAAAGTTGAATGGTTTTAATAGCTGAACGTATGCAGAAGTTACAGAGAGCCAAAAAACGTACGGAATAACAATAACTAGAAAATGCATTTCCTGCGCAAAATGCGTGTGAATGCTGAATAGCTGAATTGCTAAAGCTAAACTGGATGAATAGCTTAAATCAGTAAGAAGAAGTTAAAGTAGTGATAATAGTTGAAAAATTGGAAATCGGTTTAATGAGTATGAATTTTATTAAAAAGTTGAATAACACCACTAATGTATAAAATAATTTATTTCTATTTTACCTGAAATTATTAATCATTATGGAAGACTTACAAATGTTGTGAGAAACATTGATGAAAATGCAGAAATATGGAACAAATTGTTTGATAAATCTCAAATGCATTGCACTACACCGCTGAAAAACTTGGAAGTTGGAAGCTGAACTGCACAGAAGTGAAGAGCTGAAATACATTTTAGAAAAGCTGGACGCTAAACTGTAATACTGTCAAAAGTGGAAGTTTCAATGAATTGACTGAAAATACTTATTATCAGCCATACACATTGCATATAACAAACAAGCAGAGAGAGAGAGAGACAGGAAAAAGAGAGGAATGATGAAAGGAGAGGAAAAAAGAGAAAAAGAAGTAACTTTCAATTGCTATATATGTCAGTGGTAACACATCTTGAGGTGAGTATGGGTAAAGTGTTCACCTCAGGGACACATTGGTTGATGTACCTTAGTGGGATTTGAAGGATTTGAAGCATGCTCTCATTGACTTCAATGTTAAAAAAAAGTCATAAAAAGCTTAAAATTGACAATAGCTAAACCACTAACAATGCGTTTAATGTCAGTTAACAAAGCTAATATTATCTAAAGATAGCTAAAAATGATTTAACCAAGCTGCTATCATTAGCTAATATTACCACCAATGCTAATGCTAGCTTAGCTAGCATAGCGTTAGCATTGTCGCTAATATTAGCTAAAGAGACCAAGCTGCTATCATGAGCTAATATAAGCACCGATGCTATTTCTAGCTTAACTAGCTTAGCGTTAGCATCGGCGCTAATATTATTATTTACCAAGCTGTAACGTTACAGGCAAATATTTCGCCCTTAATTCATTCATGTTTGTATTCTGTATGAGGTGGAAACCACTGCACAAAACCTGTATTTCTACCGTTCAAAAACGTTATTAGATAACAGACAGGGTACTGCTACTTACCAGAGAAAATTCCAGAACACAATGGCGACACTGTGCTGAGCTGCGCAGTTAGATTTTATTGAGGCGTTCAGGGGAAGTCAGAGATTTCTGGCGCCAAACACAATACATTAGCAAAGTCAAATTGTGTGTGTGTGTGTGTGTGTGTGTGTGTGTGTGTGTGTGTGTGTGTGTGTGTCTGTGTGTGTGTGTGTGTGTTTGTGTGTGTGTGTGTGTGTCTGTTTCAGTGTGTGTGTGTGTCTGTCTCTGTGTGTGTGTGTGTCTGTGTTTTTGTGTGTGTTTTTGTGTGTGTGTGTGTGTGTGTCTGTGTGTGTGTGTGTGTCTGTGTCTGTGTGCGTGTGTCTGTGTGTGTGTTTGTGTGTGTGTGTCTGTGTGTGTGTGTGTGTGTGTGTGTGTGTGTGCGTCTGTGTGTGTGCGTCTGTGTGTGTGTCTGTGTGCGTGTGTCTGTGTGTGTGTCTGTGTGTGTGTGTGTGTGTCTGTGTGTGTTTGTGTGTGTGTGTCTGTGTTTTTGTGTGTGTGTGTGTGTGTGTGTGTGCGTCTGTGTGTGTGTGTGTGTGTGTGTCTGCGTATGTGTGTATGTGTGTGTGTGCGTGTGTGTGTGTGTGTGTGCCTCTGTGTGTGAGAAAAGACAGACAAAATATGTTTTTTATGTCTGGTGAAAAGTGCTGTGTTATGCTATAAAGATTATCACAACATTACGTTACATCTCATTTAGCTTACACTTT